>NW_004524923.1:648610-667386 GCF_000260255.1 Octodon degus
GGGAGGGGTGGGGAGGTACGGCAGAGTGGTGGGGCACGGCCCGAGGGGGTGGGAGAGGGTCCGGCCCACACTGCGCCTGGGCTGGGACTGGTCCCGCCGGTGCAGGGTAGCAGGAAGCTCTCCACACACTCACCGGACCTGGGCTAAGACTGAATGTCTTTTATTAGTTTTTATGCCAATATCCAAGGTTTTTTTTTACTCTATTTTAAAAATTATTTGACGATTTTGCTGCTATCACTAGGATGGTATAGTTGTTGCTTTTAATTATGTTTTCTCTATGGAATATCTGCATTTGTCTTTGTACCATGAAAAATATAGTCTATTTCTGGAGAAATAAGTGCTGGGCCAATTGCAGTGCACCTTTTCTTACCAAATTGACAGAGGTGGTTGGATCTTGGGAAAGATGCAAATACGTACAATTAGGTACACTCAGAGTTGATCACTGAAAAGCAGACACTAACTAAAGAGGCCTACATATTAGCAACAATGTCTCCCTAATATAATCAATCAACAAACCACACACACACACACACACACACACACACACACACACTCAATGGAAACATGAAAAGATAAGGCAACAAAATGCTCTTCCATTACAACTCCCTCAAGACATATCCATGAGAAATCAATGGGGAGGAAATCGAAAGCCACACAGCTAGCTTACTTGAAATTACAAAAGAAGAGAAATAAAACAGATGAATAAAGTGCTCAGTGAACTCAAAAATATAACTCAACAGATACTGCACTTAAAACAATCAGCAAGTTAGCAGATGACACTAATAAAAAGCTAGCTGAGCTACACAAAGCAATAAAAGACATGAATGACCAGTTTTGCATTAGAGTCCATTAAATGGTACTAAAGAAAAATCTGAAAGATTAAAAATTCTATTAAAAGTATGAACAAGAAAAGTGACCAATGTCAAAACAGTATCAAAAATAGAAAATAGGACTGATGTTGATGGTCATATACTCAGAGATATCTTCAAAACAAACAAACAAAACATAGCATGGAGAATGGATCTAACATCAGCTAGATGATGCAAAGAGGACTAATCTAAGACTAATTGGAATTAGTGAACAAATCAGATTGCATAAAAAATCAGTTTAAAGTCATCATAGCAAACAGCTTTCCAAATATGGAGAAACGACTCAGCATAGATAAGCAAGACACATAGATACCAAACAGTCACAATTAGAAAAGAAGTTCTCCAGTACCATTATAGTAATAATCCCAGAAGCCCACTATAAGAAAAGTCTTAAAAATTGTCATGGAAAAGCCCTACTCATTTATAAAGGTGAGCCCATTAGAATTACAGCAGACTTTTCAACATATATCTTAAAGGCCAAGAGAGCTTGGAGTGAAGTGTTTCAGGCCTTTTAAAGGAAAACAACTTTTAATCCAGACTGCCATATACCACAAAACTAATTTTCACAATGCATACAGAAGGGCCCGGGATATAACTCAGCAGCATAAGTACCTTCCTGGAAAGTGCAAGGTCTTGAGTTTGATCCCTGGTACCTCAACAAAACAAAATACATAGAGAAGTAAGGTCCTTCAACAACAAGCACCACCTTAAATATTCATGACCACTGGAGCAGCACTCCAAAAAATTTTCATGGATATCATAGAAACAAACAACAAAGCCAGCAATACTAAAACTGTAATGTAATAAATACACCAGGAATAGTGAACAATTACACAGAAAAGGAAAAAGAATCAGCAACAGGAAAATAATGCATGAGAGGATAAGTCCATACCTTTCCATAATAACCCTCAATATGAATCATCTCAGTTCTCCAATTCTAAAAGGATTGGTATCAAAAAGAATACCCAGCACCTCAGCCCACCCTCTGTCAGGGGTGGGCACACTCTTGTACTGCTTAGTGCTCTTGAGGTCCTGTCCCCAGTCACCAGCCCCTCTATGCTGTCCTCAGGAGGTCTCCCAGCAAGGCAGACCCCTGTCTCCCCCACAGTTCCGGACATCCTCCTGCTCCCGTAATCAGGTGGCCTGAAACTCCAAGGACAGAGGTGAAAGAAAGTAGGCTGCAGCACTGAGTGGGACTGTGGCGTACAGTCTCCTAGCTGAGGGCTCCAGCAAAGGCCAGAACCAGCTCAGCTGAGTCCAGGAAGGAGACTGCTGGGACCCAAGACACAGCCTCACTGCCCCTCTCATGAGGTGGCCACATGAAGACACAAAACCCCATTAACCTGGATGTCAAGTGTTCAGTGGAAACAGTCCTTGGGGCAGCTAACAGGACATGGTGTCAGGCCATGGTGTGGGGACAGCCTGGCCTTTGATAGCAGCAAGCAAGTGGTAGCCCCCACAGGACATGCTGCAGGGTGTCTAGGGGTGGAGAGGGTGGATGGGGCAGAGCTTGCCACCCTCTGCCTCTGACCACCGCCAACCCCAAGAGCATGAGCAGGGAGGAAACAGCCTGGTTTGAGGTAAGAATTCTCCAGCAGTCCCATGACAATGAGCTACTGTGGCTGAGGAAGCAATGAGACTGAGTATCTGACAAGGGCACTCCCCCGGGCCACCAGGAACCCATGGGAGGCAGGAAAACAATGCCCTGGATGGTCTGGGAACCCAACAGATGGGACACAGCCAAACAGTTGCTGGCTGCTTCAGAGTGTAACTCCCAGGCTCCCAACATATAGTCAGACTCAGCCAACAGCTTACATACTGACTTCCCTACGGGTCAAAGATGTCAGAGGTGCTAAACCGACATTCCTAAGAATAAACACTGACAGAAACAGGTGGACTGGGCTTGAGTGCGAAGGGGTAAATGCCTTTTATGTAAAAAGCTCACCTTATATGGCAGTTTCTTACAGGTAGAAAGTCTGTCTCAAGTAAAAAGGCAAGGCTGAAGCTGCACTACTTCAGTGGCCTATGTTCTTTGCTGGCAAATGAAGATGTAAGTGAATCTTAAATTACTTGGGTAATTACATCCTCTTAACAAGGTCTTAAACACCTTTCTGTAATCTTCAATCTTATATCCTCCTACTGCTTCAGATTCCTTTGACTCAAGATCACTGTAAGAGGCGTACAAATTCTGGTCAAGACCTGCAGAGCTCAATGAGGATGTCAACCGGGGTAGAAAACTACTGGGAACTCTGCACACATGTGAGGAGGGCTTGGGGAGAAGGCAGTGCAAACCTTCCCACTGGTGGCAGCTGCCATGGGTGCAGGCACGTGAAATGGCCCATGGCTGACTGTGTTCTCCCGACACCCCTGTCATCCAAAGAGAAGCTGTGGATGGGCTCATGAGCCAGCCTTCCTCATGTGTCCTCATTGCTTCAATCCAAGACAGGTGCTATTGCACACTCTGTTTAGTTCTCCATGTCCTCATGAGCTATTACACCAATTAAACACACTTTCTATGTCAATGAGATGGACAGAAACACCGGGCTCTGTAGCATCACCGCTCTACCAAGCCGGTCACATAGTCTGGAGAGCCTGAAAAGAAAGATGCAATTTTTTTTTTAACCAAGCTTCTCTCTAGAAGGGATACGAGGGATATGCAAAATATCTGACTGTATATCTGCTAATCAATTTAATGGATGAGGAAATCAGACTGGAAATTTACAGAAACTCATTCAAGGAATACTTCTATATCCAGTAAAGATGAGAGCAGAAAAGGAGAGAATATTTTTAACACAACACAATGTGTTTTTACACTCCATATAGTGAGAAAAAGCCTAAAGCTGGATCTTATTCTTCATATAAAACAGCTTGATTTTTATTTATTTATTTGATATAGGTCTCACTATGCAGCTCGGACTCATAGTGATCCTCCTGTTTTCAGCTTTTTCAGCACTGGGATTACATGTGTGTGCCACCATGCCTGGTCTCGGTGGCTGGTTCAGCATGTGGTGCTGGGATCTAACCCCAGTCCCTGTACTTGCCTAAACAGGGGCTTAATCTGTTGAGGTATCTCGCTGGCTCTAAACTGTTTGATTTTAAACTTAATTCAAATCCAGCAAGTAAGTGTCTAAGACAACCCAATGAAAAATGACCAGAGTCACTCAATTAATTCAAGGCTGTCCACAGCACTGCTTAGGACAAAGATCTAAAGCAGCTAGACAGTGATACTGAGAGAAGTTAGTTGCATCCCTGGGGTGAGAGGGAGGCTTTGACACAGGGCAAGGATGGGAGTGTGAACAGTGGGACCAGGGCAAAAGAACACACAGGAAAAATTCTGGAGTCACTTCAGCAGAGCTAATGAAGATGCGGAAAGATACTAAGGAAGCAAACAATGCTGGAAAATACAATGGGGGAAACTGGGGAAGGCTGCTCAGAAACAAGGTGATGTGAGGGCCAAGAAATTTCTTCAGAGACCGCAGTGTTCCCTCCTGACCACCCGCAACTTTATGGCAGAAACTGTGAGGGTACTTGCTTTTTATCCTAAATCTCTCTTCTTTGTTCATGCTATGTATTTTTATTTTAGAAAGCATATTCTGAAGTGGTTATAAAATCAAAGAATTAAACTAGTTAATTTTCCTACATACAAAAAAAAAAAAACCACCCCAATACCAGTGGTATGCTATATAGAAGGAGCACATGTAATGCAAAAAGAAATTAATGAGTAGAGATCAAACCTTATCACAGGCAGCTAAATTAGAAATTAATATATTTCTAGAGAGGGTCTTGGTTCTTAAAGAAGTCAATGGAAAACACAGATATTAGAATAATAGCTGGAGGCATATGTGGAAGAGGCAAGGCCTCAAGATAAAGTCACAATGCCCCAATTTACATACTTCCTTAAGGGGTAAGCAAAACGGTAATTAGTACCACCCAGGCCATCAGGTCCAGATATGCATCAGACACCTGGGTGGGTGACCCGAACACCTGGGTCCTTTCCTGCTCTGCTTCCCTACCCCAGCAATATTAGCTAAGTGGCTATATTTTATAACCATATTGGTTGATTATAGTTGGACCTACCTTGCACCCACATTTGTGAATTCACTATATAAATTATCCCTGATGAAGGACCTCTGAGGCAGCTCCACTTGGGACCCTCCTTTCTCTCAGAAGCTAGCTTTCAATAAATCTTTCCCACTCTTAACCTCTGTTGTCCTTTGGGCTTCATCCTTCAATTTCAAGGCCATGCATTTGGCATGTCTGACATCTAGCACGTGGGAAGTTGTATTTCTCTTATATCAATCTGACTGACTAGGAGAGGGGTTGCATCAGAAGTGCCCAGAGAGGACCCACTAAAGCTACAATTACACTGTAATGGGGGAGGGCCTTACACCCTGAAACAGAATTACTTGGAAATACATTCTCAGGATAACTGAGGAGAGAAGGTAGAATCAACAGGTTGATCTACTCCAGCCTCTGCCCCTCCAGTGGGCAGCCATTAAGAAAGCATTCCAAATAGCCTGAGGGAATGAATGAATCTAAGTGTTGCAGAGCCTGCACTCCTGGGTCAGACCTGTACACATCAACCTTTTCCCCCATTATCTCTCCTTCAAATGCTGGAAATGTTGCAGCCCCGCGGCATTCACAGCAGTGCTCACTGAGAGCAAAGGAAGCCCCCTCTCCAGCATGGACAGAGAGAGGAAAAACAAGTGACTCAGGCCTACAGATTCCAGTGGGCACACACTCCTTCCTGCCCACTCCTTCTGTGCACTCTAAACTGCACCCCTAGTTCCATGGCTCATTAACAGTGCTCAAATGCATAGGCCAATTCCTGCAGACCCCCTGCCAGTGCTCAGACAGGCTCAGAGCTTCCCACTGGCTTTGGGTAGAATGCAACTGCAGTCCCCAGCTCTGGGCACCTTCTGACAGCTCACCAACACCTCATAGTTTCCTCTGGATTCCCAGTAGTGAAAGAGGATCTGCCCGCATGCCTGGTGGGAAGAGCCCCTGACCTAGGTTGAACAATGGTGTGGCTTTAAACTTTAAAAAAAAACAACTATTTCAACTGATCTTTATTGCATGATCACAGTGTTGCAGAGGGAAGGGAGGGGCAGGGAAAAACTAGTCCTGAGTGTTCTAGGATAGAAGCATGAAACTAAGACTTGTTTTTGTTTTGTTTCCTCCTTATTAAAATACCTTGCTAATGCTTTATAGAATAAGACTTCTTGCTATTGTTATTAAAAAAAGAATAGTGTCAAATTGTGCCTGTGAGCTGGAGGAGCAAACTCTTGAGCCTGGGTTTGTTGGGGGTTTTGAGTGTATTGTAATTGAACTGTAACTAAAGTCACAAGGGAATTATGTGAACAGTCAGGCTATTTGGCCTAGTAGTCACTTGTGTATTGCATGTACATTCTCTTGTTAGAATATCTGAGGTCCCACTGGCATTTTGGGGGCCTGGGGGGGGGTTGGTCTTGTTTTGTTTGCTTTGAATTAGGTGGTATTTATTTTTCTCCTTCTTCTCATTGTGCTATTTCTTTTCCTCAACTCGAGCTTCTATAGCACTATTATTTTCTTCTGTTTTACCTGCTTCTCCCACTTTATAAATTCTTCCTGTCAAGTTTTTAGTTTGACATATTCTGCTTCCTCTCAGTTGCTCGTATCTTTTCTTGTATTCACCTTTTCTCCTCTCTATCCTGTTTTTTTTCCTCCTCCTTGTTTTACCTTAACCCCATCTTCCTCCACCTAATTTATTTTATAGGCACATACGTAGATCAACAGGTACCAATAACCTCATAGTTGTCCCTCAATCACAAGTTATAATCCTTCCTCCTATATCCTATCCTTACCCCTGCAAATAAATCCCTCAAAAAATAATCCTTTAAAACAACTAAAAGACTTCCAAGAAAATCTAACTCTACTTCTAATTTTTATCTATTATTATCTCTCATATCTATGCTCCCTCTGACTTACACTCCTCTTTCATCCATGCCACCATGTCTTCCCTCCAGTTCTCCTTCTACTTCACAGGATAACTGCTAATAACAATAGAATATAGGTTATAAAATATAAATAAGAGGTGAAAGCATAATGCAAAGTTTATCACATATAAGTTATATATGACTGGATTTGTTGGTATTGTTATAACCAGAAGTAATTCTTTCCTTAACACACTGGGACAAAGTCCAGGCCCCTTAAAGTAAATAAGTAAAAGAGTAAATACTATCTCTGGATAAATATTATGAAACCATATCACTGGAAGGGATTAATATTAAAAAGATCTTCATATCAATTATCATCTCATCTTTCCTTACCCTATTTGACCTCAACCCTCAGCACCAAATTGGAAAGAACCCCCCATACACACACACACACACACACACACACACACACACACACACGAACACACAGTGGTACGTTAGTTCACAAATGGGTTTTTTTGGTGAACAATTTGTCAAAATTTTGTTTTTGTTTTCCTTTGGGTGGTAAACAGGATTGCAGCCATTTTTCCCACATGAAAATGAACATAGCCATCTTTTCCCAAAATGTAGAATGAATTAAGTTCATGAAATCAAACAAGACAGGAATTCCCAGTTCTCCCAACTCTCTCAAGGGTACCAATGTTTTGTTTTGTTTTGTTTTGTTTTGTTTTGTTTTTCAGAACCTGGGGTCAAACTCAGGCCCTCGCACTTGTGAGGGAAGCACTTATTCTACTGAGCCATCTCCCCAGCCCTGGTACCAACGGAGAGAAATTAAATATCAGGTAATAGAACTTTGGGAACTGATCAAAAAAGAGCTAAATTAATTTGGTTCACAACACTTAAGAGGCTGTGCCAGGAAGAACAACATGAGTTCAAGGCCATCCTGAGCTATATAAGAGAGTTCAAGACCAGTCTGACCTGCATAGTGAGACCCTGGCTGAAAAAAAAAAGGAAAAAGAAAGAAAGAAAAAGAGAATTGGTGTAGTCATAGATATCAAATGTAAAATATTGTATGGAATTCATAAGTTGCAGAAGTGCCAATGCAAAGACAGTATTTCTGAAATTGAGGATAAAATGGTGAAGTATGGCAAATAACCCAGAAAAAGCTTAAATAAAAGGTGACAAGAATAACTCATCCAACACTACTACATGTTAAGACCAACCAAAGGCTAATTGGAGTTTGAGAGAAATTAGGAGATACCATGCATGTAATCAAAAAGTTTGTTTACAGAAAGTATAATAGAAAACTTCCCAAGTATGAGGAAAGAGCTCATCATATAGCTATGTGAGGCTAACAAAAATCCAAACATCCCTACTAATATATAGAAGCTCCCCATGACAAAATAAAATTAAAATGCCAGCTAGCCATAAAATCAATTTTAAAAGCTGTGAGAGAAAAATGAAAAAAAAATCACATACAAATGTAAATTCATTAGAATTATGGCAGACTCCTTCACACAAAACTTTGAAGGCCAGAAGAGTTTGAAGTGAATTATTTCAAACCCCAAAAGCAAACAATTTTCAACCTAGATTAATGTATGTGTTAAAACTTTCTTTCAAAATAGGTGGAGAAATAAGGATATTTCATGAAAAAGAAAAACTCAGGAGATTTATGAGCACCAAACCATCATTGCAGGAAATACTCAAGAATATCTTAGAGACCACAAAGTCAACAGAGCCAAAATTCCCTATTAAATAAATACATCGAGCAAAGCTAATTGATAAACCAGAAAAGAAAAGAAAAACTTAAGGAGTTCTTAACAGAAAGAAAAGTGCAATGATAGGAATAAGTCTACAGCTTTCACTAATTACTCTCCATTCTTTTTGTTAGTTTGTTTTTGTTTTGGTCTTTGATATAAGGTCTTTGTGTGTAGTTCAGGCTGGACTTGAACTCAGTATGTAGCCCAGGTTGGCCTTCAAATTGCAGTGATCCTTCTGCCTCAGGCCCCCAAGAGCTAGGATTCTAAGGATGCACCACTACACCTGGCTTAACTATCAGTGTGAATGACCTCAGCTTGACTTAAAGTACACAGATTGGCAGACAATAAAATTGCATAGTACAACAGTTTACTAGATTCAAGAAACCAATCTAATCCAAAAATATGTTCACAGACTAAAAATCAAAGGACAGAAACCAATAATTCATTGAACAATAATTTATGTTCTGAAAACAAGTGGAAGAGTAGCTATTTAACTCTCAGACAAAATAAATTCCAAGCTAAAACCAATCATAGGAAATAAAGTAGGCCATTGCATAATTCCCTTCTTGCTTCAGTTGCAGTTCAATTACAATACACTCAAAACTCCAAACAAACCAGGTCTCAAGAGTTCACCCCTCCAGCTCACAGTTCACAGTTAAGGAAATACTTCAACAAGAAGGAATAACACTTGTAAATATATTCACTGAATAATGGAGCACATCACTGCATAAAACAAATACTGCTGCTAGACATAAAAGATCAAATAAACACCAGCAGAATCATAGTGGGTAACCTCAATACTCTACATTTGTAAAGACAGGTAAACTTAACAAAAGACCAATAAAGAAATATCACAGCTGAACCACACTCCTGAAATTATGGACTTCATATATATCAACACATTGTTCTACCCTACTGCAACAGCAGCACAGGAAACTTGCTCAAAAACGGACCATTTACCAGTCCACTAAGCCTGCTTAAATAAATATGAAAGAATTGAAATCGCCCCATGTTTTCTATGAGAACATTATGCAAGGAAACTAGAAATCAATAATGAAATCACAGAAATTATGTGAACAACTGGAAACTTAATAACATGCTCTTGAACAGATAATGGATCCAGAAGAAATCAAATAAAAAACAAAAAATTCTGTAATAAAATGACAATGGTAACATAACACACCAGAACCTATGGGACACAATTTAAACAGTCCTAATAGGGAAAGATATTGAAATCAATGTACATATTAGAAAAACAGAGAGAGATAAAATAAATAATCTTATGAGGAATCAGAAGATACTAAAAAAAAAAAGAAGAAGAATCAAAACTGCCCCAAATAGGGGGAAATTATAAATATCAGAACAGAAATTAATAAAACTGAAATAAAAACAATATAATCAACTAATTCAAGAGCTGGTTCTTTAAAAGAATAAACAAAGCAAGGGCTGGCCAAATAGTTCAGCAGATTAAAGTGCCTGCAAGCTGGCATAAGGGCCATGGCCAGCTAAGACAGCAATTGACACTGGGCATGGTGGTACACCTGTAATCCCAGATCTTGGGAGACTATAAACAGGTGGATCACTAAGTCTGATCTAGTAGTGAGACCCTGAACACCCTGTAGACCCTTCCCTAAAATACAAAAAATAAATAAATAAATGAATGAACAAAACAAGTAAAAAAAAACTCAAGATAAACCCTTAGCCAAACTTACCAAAAAAAAAAGAGAAAAAGACTCATATATCCATACAATAAAAAGTGAAAAAGGTGAAATCACAATAGACACCATTGAAATTCAGAATATAGAAACTACTATGAAAATTGTATTCAAATAATTTAAAAAATCTTGAAATGAACAGATTCTAGACTCATACATATTATTAAAACTAAACCAAGAAGAAATAAAAATTTCTGAACACTGCAATAACAAGTGATGAAATTGAGAAAGTAATAAAAAGAGTGCCAACTAAAAAAAGCCCAGGATGGGACAGATTCACTGATGAATTCTACAAAAGTTTTAAGGCTGTTATACCACACCTACTCCTCAAACTCATCAGTGAAATTGAAAGAGGAGTGTTTCCAAAACCATTTCTGGGAAACAGCACAACTCTGATCCCCAAACTTGAAAAACACCTAACTAAGAAAGAAAACTACATGCCAGTCTTCTTAGTGAATATAAATCTAAAGATCCTCAACAAGGTATTTTCAAGATGAGTGCATGCCTGTTATCTCAGGACTAAGGGAGGCTGAGGGATGAGGATTTCTGTGAGCTCAAGGCCAGCCTGGGATACATGAATGAGTTCAAGGCCAGCCTGCACTGCATAATGAGACATTGCCTCAAAACAAAACAAAACAAAACAGCCAGTCCTAGCCCAGGCCCAGTGAGTGTGTAGGAGAGCTTCCAGTTACCATGTGCCAGTGGGACCTACTGGTTCCAGCCCTGGCATAGCATGGGTGACACCTTCTTTCACCCTCTTGGGAAACCCCCCATCACTCCATAGTAAACCCTCACAACCTGCCCACACAGTAGGAATTTCTGTTGCATTCCTGGAACCCCCAGATCCAGTCCTAGTCCAGGCCTCATGAGTGTGGAGAGCTGCCTCTCCCGCCTACTCCACCTGGTCCGCTCCAGACTCAGCTCAGGCCTGGCATACAGGCCTGGGGTGAAACCCTACAGCTGCAATCCCAGCAGAGAGAGTAGGGGACAGAACCACCCAGCTAGTCCAGGGGCAGAATATCTTGCCAGAGGGGCACAACAGGTTCAATGACAAGGGCAGTAGCAGGAAGGAGCTGAGCACAGCAGCCAGACCCAAGCCAGGCACAACTGGATAAATCCAAACAGTGTAGATCTACACCTGAATTGCAGTTCGTGCTAAGGTTATAACTGCACCAAAGCTCTACAACAAATGTCAGAAGACAGTGCTACACAAAATGACAATGAGAAGGAGCAAAATGCAATCTCAGAAGCCAAGTCCACCCATAACAAGTGCAGAGGACACTAACACAGAACAAACTGGGAATCACACAGCTGAAATCAATGAACCAACCACTTCTAAAATAAACAGGTACAGAAAGGTATAGAGGAACTCAGATTGGAAATGAAAAAAGAAATCCCTGAATTAATAAGATCTGCAGTAAAGAATCAAATGCAGAAACATATGGAGGAAAACCAATGCCCACCCAGAACAAGTGCAGAGGACACTATCTTAGCTCAAATGTATGAATTAATAGCGTTGATAGTAAAAAAGAAAAAGCAGAAAGATATAGAGGAACTGAGAGCGGAATTCTTTTCTACTAGCTCACCTCAAATGTACGAATTAATAGCATCAATAGTAAATAAGTAAGAGCAGAAAGTTATAGAGGAACTCAGAGAGCAATTCTTTTCTGAAATAAAAAAAGAATTCTCAGAACTCATAGCATCTGAAGTAAAGAAGCAACTACAGAAACATAGGGAGGAAACCCAATCTGAAAAAAACACTGAAGCAACAGAATTTATACTTGCTTCTAAAGATGATATTGATAAAAAAGGAGATTAGAAAAATGATAGATTCCTTGAATGAGCAATACAGGAAAGAAATAGAACACATGAAACAGAGTCAAAGAGATATAGAGGAAATTAAAATCTCAATCACAAGCTTGCAAAACTGTTTATGTGAAAGTGAAGACAGAGTTTCAGATCTTGAAGATGCTGGTGCAGCTAGTGAAAAGGTAAGAAAGGATCTCTAAAAAACAACGAGGATGCAGGAAAAAATAATCCGTCACCTGCAAGATGATGAAAAGATGAACAGTGTGAGACTAATAGGCATCAGTGTGAAAAAAGGAGTCAATACAAATGACGTTAAAAAATATGGGCAGAAGTAATAGGAGAAAACTTCCTAAATATGAAGAAACAATCTTATATTCAGATAACTGAAGCATACAGAATGCCAAGTAAGCGCAACCCAATGAAGAAAAAACCAAGACATATAATAGTCAAGATCCCAGAAATGCAGCACAAGAGTAATATACTGAATAGCCTAGCAGTGCACTATAAGGTTTTGGAAAAAGCAAGAGCAACCCAAACCAAAACTTAATACAAGGAAGGAAATGAGATCAGAGCCAAAATTAAAGAAATTGATACTAAAAAGTGCAAAGATCCAATGAACTGAAGAGCTAGTTCTTCAAAAGAATAAATAAAATAGACAAATAGTCAATCCTACCAAAAAAGGAATAAGAAGGCCAAAATGAAAGCAGTTAGCAATGAAAATGGTGAAATTACAACAGATGTTGCCAGAATCTAGAATATAATTAGCAACTACTTCTAGGGGGGATTGTTTTGTTTTGTTTTGTTTTGTTTTGTTTTGTTTTGTTTTCTGGTATTAGGGATTTTACTGAGTCATGTCTCTAGCCCTTTTTAACGACTTTGGAAATCTGTATTTCAATAAATTGGAAAATTCAGAAGAAATGGACAGATTCCTAGATACAGTGTTCTTTTTCTTTTTCTTTTCTTTCTTTCTTTTTTAGACAGAGTTTCACTGTGTCATTCAGGCTGGTGCAAGGTTTCAAACTTGCAACTATCCATGTGCCTCAGTGTCTGGAGTGCTAGGTGTGTGCCACCACACCTGATCTTAGATACAGTCCTGCCTTAGTTTGTAAACAATGCTGTTTGCAAATAATTCAGCTCCTGAACAGTGTATTTGGCAAAATTCTGCTTCCATTTACAAATTCTGCATCAGGTGAAAAACATGACCATAGCCATCTTCTCCACAAGAACATGAATGAACTTTCTTCAATCTTACACATGGTGATGACTTCCTCTGGTGGGTACTGTGGTCACAGACAGAACTGGTCACAGGCAGACCTGTGCACAATTTATATAAAGCTTTTATGTGTGCCTTTTAGGACACACAGTATTGTAAAGTATTATTTAATCGAGCATTGCTCCAAAGAAAATGCAGAGTAAGAATGGTGGCACAGTGGAGAGTGGAAAAGAAGGGAACCAAAATGTGCAAAGCAGTAATGAAAATGCCAAGAATGTGCAGAGCAAGAATGAGGATAATGAGAAAGTGCAGAGCAAGAAGGGTAAGAAGAAGGGTTTGGAGAAAATAACCACTGAATTGCAGCAAGAAATTGTAGAAAAGCAGAGTGTGGCATTCATATGACTAATGTGGCCTTGGAGTACAAGATGGTGAGGTTGACAATCTCGACTATTTTGAAGAATAGAGATGCCATCAAAGGAGCTGATGTGGAAAAAGGGATAATGATGTTAACCAAGCAGAGGACACAGGTGCTGGAAGAGGCAGAAAAACTTTTCTCAGTGTGGTTGAATGAGAAACAGCTGGCAGGTGATAGCTTTAGTGAAGCTATGATCTGAGAAAGAGCCAGGAAGTTGCACCGTGATTTACTGAAAGAAAACCCCTCTGTAAGGGCAACAAGTGATGAATTTAAGGCCTACAGAGGTTGGTTTGATAAATTCTGCAAGTGAAGAAGCATCTACAGTGGGATAAGACATGGTGAGACCCAATTTCTGACAATGCCACTTCAGAAGCCTATAAGAAAGAACTCATAAATTCATGAAGGCAGGATATATCACTGAACAAGTGTCAACTGTGATGAAACAGGGCTCTTCTGGAAGAAGATGCCCAACAGAACCTGTATCCTGCAGGGATAAAAGACACTGCTGGGGCACAGAATCCTTGAAGGACAGATTAGCCTTTTGCTGTGTGTGAACATGAGTGCTCGTCTGACAAGTAAGCCACTGCTGATGCACCATTCCCAGACCCCTTGTACACTGAAAGATTGAAATGTGAACAAGGCCAGACTGCCTGTTGGGTGGAGGCCCAATGCAAAAGTGTGGGTCATGAGGCAGTTGCTCATGGAATGGCAGCACAAGGTGTTCTCACCCCCTTTAAAACAATCTTTCTAAGAAGCAACTGCCTGAAAGCTGCCTTCTTTTGATGGCCAGTGCCTCAGCACATCCTCCAGCCTTAGTGGATAATATGGATGCTGAGTGTGACTTCATAAATGTCAGTCTCTCCCCCATGACACCTCTTGTGCAGCCCATGGACCAGCAAGTGACCTGCAACTTCAACAAGCTGTAGACAAAGATGCTCTTCACCAGATATTTTAATATCACTGAAGAGACATCCTTGACTCTGAGAGAGTTCTGGATGAAATATTTCTTCCTCTGTATTTTAGGGATGTCTACAGGGTATTCAGGATCTCACTACTAGATCAGACTCATAGTGATTCTCCTGTTCACAGCCTCCCAAGAGCTGGGATTACAGGTGTGTGACACCACTTTCAGTCTCAATTGCCACCACAGTGTGCCCTGGGGGTGGGGCCAGCCTGGCAGTCCTGGGATTGAACCCCAGGTCCCTGCACCTGCTTGCATGAGCTTTAATCCACTGAGCTACTTGGCTGTCTCTTTGGAAGAAGCATTTCAAGTTCTCCACTGCATCAATCTCATTGACAAAGGGACGTTGATGCATACTGGACCTTGAACTCAGCCTGGAGGAAACTGTGGCCAGCATGTGTCCATGAATGTGACTTTGAAGGGTCAGATGCACAAGTAATGGAGACCACTGGCAAAAGTATGGGTTTGGACATCAACGGTGCAGACATGTACAAGAGCTTCTTGAGGACCTCAGGAGAAGCTGATGATAGAAAATTTTGCTGAATTCCAGAGTGAGCAGCTGAAGGTGCTTGTTGAGGACAGTTCCACTGAGGAACAGGAAGATAGGGTGGAGGTTAGCAGGGATGTGATAAAAGCCATTATGGAAAAAATGAAATAAGTGCCAGATTTTCTTTGACAAACATCATGCCAATGTAACTACAGTGCACAGAGGGTTGAATCTAATGAAGTGTAACACTGTCTCTCATTTCCAGAGGGTCATGCAGCACAGAAAAAAAGTGATAATTAGAAAGATTTTACATCAAAATTGATGCTGCAGCTAAGAGATAAAGAAGAGAGGAATCCCCTGAAGGAGATCTCTCTTTTTTTATGGAGGAAGACTCTTCCTCCAAACATTAACTTCCTCCCCACTTGTGTCCTCCACGCGAGAATCCCCTCAAGCAAGATTAGTGTTCTCTCTCTTTATACTGTATTGTACTGTACTTTGATTCATGTTTTATGGTTAAGAATGCATATGGTTCATAACTAAGCCTTATTTATACTGAAACTTATTGAAAAATTAAATCATGACCAATTTGTTTTGTGACCAGAGTCACAGGACAAATAAAGTTCAGGAAGCACATACAGGAACCATGTATGTACAGTTCAAGGTGACACTGTACATACATATGAATTAATAAGACTGAAGACATGAATTCCTTGAATAATCCAATAACAGATGATAAAATTGAAGCAATAACGAAAAAACCTACCAAAGAAGAAAAAACTCAGAGCCCATCAATTCACCAGTGATTTCTGTAAGAACCTCAAGCAAGATTTAACAATAATATTTCTCAACCTCTTTTTTTGTTTCTTTGGCATTAATTTTTATTTAATATAATACAAATAGATACTGATAAAGAACATATAAAAAGCACTCTTCTATAGAAAATGAAACAAAATTTCATAACTAGAGAAAAATGATAGAAAACACCCTGTGTGTCATGAACTTTTTAGTGAAATTGCAAAGAAATGAGTATACCCAGTCATTAATGGAAAACAGTATTATCACTTTAAAAACCACACAAGTACCCAACTTAATTCTTTTTTATATTAATTGTATTGAAGTACTACAAGGATAGCCAACATTTTGGCCCTAGCCCTTCAAGGTCAGTGAGGACCCAACTTAAAAAAAGAGAACTACTGGCAAATTGCTCTCATGAACATAGATGTAAAAATTCATACCAAGATAGTGGCAAACAAATGCAACAAATCATCCAAAAGGTCATTCATCATGGCCAAGTAGGCTTCATCCCAAGCATGCAATGATGCTTCAGCATGGGCAAATCAATGCATGTAATAAATCATGTAAACAGGAACAAGGACAAAAATCATCTGATCATCTCAATAGATACAGAAAAATTCTTTGAAAAAAATCCAACATCCACTCATGATAACAATCTAGAAGAAAACAAGACCTTCACCAAATCTGATAAAACCCATTTATGGCAGACCTACTGCCTGATTAATATTAAATAGGGGAAAATCTGAAAGATCTTTCTCTAAAGTCAGGAAAAAAATAAAGAATGTCTACTATCACCACCCCTACTCAATATAGTACTCAAAACATTAGCCAGAGTAATGGGGTAAGAAAAAGAAAGAAAAAGGATATGTATAGGAAAGGAGGAAGTCCAATTATTATTTACAGATAACATGATTTTCTATATAGAAGACCCAAAAAATCCACCAAAAGACAAGAATTAACATCCACCGAATTTAACAACATAATAGGATACAAAATCAACACATAAAAATGTTTTACAATAATGAAGAACTCATCAAGAAATAAATTTTGAAAACAATACTATCCATAATAACATCAAGAAAAATTAAACACTTAAAAGTTCACCTAACCAAAGAAGTGAAAGTCCTGTGAATCAAAAACTACAGTACTCTATAAAAGGACAAGAAGACATCAGAAAATGGAAAACTGTCCCATTTCTGGATAGGTAGAGCCAATATTGTCAAAATGACCGTATTTCTCAACTGATAGGCAGACTTAATGCAATCCCAATACACATACCAACAGCATTGTTCAGAACCAGAGGAAAAAAATCCTAAAATTCATATGGAACTAGTGATGTCCCAGAAAAACAAAAGCATTCTCAGCAACAAGAGCAGAGAAGGAGACATCACAATTCTGGACTTCAAGTTATACCATAAAGCTACAATGATAAAAGCAGCATGTTAGTGGAAAAATAAATAAAAAACCTGATACGTGGGTCAGTGCAACAGAACAGAAGATGTAGAAAAACCCCAGGGACACTCCGTTATCTGATCTTTGACAAAGAAGTCAAAACATATGAGGGGGAACAATAGCCTTATCGACAAATGATGCTCAGAATACTGGGTATTCCCATGCAGAATATTGCATCTAGATTCATACCTCATCATATTGTACTTAAAATCAAAATGGACTAAAGCTCTAAAAATTAAAATACAAACACTAAATCTTGTGGAAGATAAAGTAGGTAAAGCTCTTGAAGACATGGATATAAACAAGGACTGCCTGGATGGAATATTAATTGCCCAAGTAATAACATTTTGCACAACAAAAGAAACAACTAAAAGAGTGAAGAAATAATTTTCAGAATGGGAAACACCTTTTTCATGTATTGCTTAGACAGAGAACTAATATCTTTTTTTTAATAATGTTGGTAGTTAGTCTTTTCATTTAATTTTATTGTTTTGGGCATATGTTTGTGATTGTTACCCTTTTAATTTTTTAATTAATTTTATTGAGAAACAATAGCAATGAGACAATTTCAAAACAGGTTAGTAGGACAGTTAAAATAATTAACACATTGCATATTGTTGTCTTCGTAGTACTTATTCATAGTAGAAGATGCAGACATGATATCCTGTCCAAACACTATTAGTACAAGTCTTTCTTTTCATTTTTTAAGAGTATTTGATTTAATGGCACATTAAAGGGGAAAGGGGAGTGCTGAACACATCTTTCAGCTCAGCAGTTGATGGATTACTGTAGACATCATGAGCAAAGGAGCCAAATTCTCTCCTGTTTCAGATCAGGCAAGAGTCATGGGAGCAGAGGCAGGTCACTCTGCAAGCTGGGCTTCAGTTCAGCAGCTCTGAGTGGAAATCATGAGGTTCCTACAGTCCTTCTGCGCAGGGTTATGATGACTGGGTGAAGGCACTGTGACCTACACAAGGACAAGGAATTTTTTCCCCTTTGATTAAAATATAAATGAATATAAGTTATATGCGTGACTTAGTGGGTCACCACATTTCCTTATCTGTTTTTGTTCTTTTGTCCTTTTATGCCTTCTGCTATTTCTGCCTGCCCCGATGTGCCAGGCTCTGTTTCTTTTTTTTCCCATAATTTTATTGAGAAAGAAATAGCAATGAGACAGTTTCAAATCAAATTGGTAAGACAGTTTCATTAATTAACACATTGCCTACATTCTTCCTAGTGGTTATTTGTTGTACAAGATGCAGAAAGGATATCCTATTTACAAACACTATTAGAACAAATCCCTCTATTCCTTGAATTAAGAGAATGTAGCTATATATCTATCTTAACCATTTTGAATACACAGATACAAAATGGTCATTCATCTG
>NW_004524923.1:677846-681830 GCF_000260255.1 Octodon degus
TTTTGAAATCAGGTATTGTGATTCCTCCAGCATCCATTGTTTTGCTTAGGTGAGCTTTAACTAGTCTAGGACTTTTGTTTCAATATGAGTTTTAGAATTAATCTTTCCAGTTCTATGTAAGATTATTTATTTATCTATCTATTTATATGTTTATAGTACAAACTATATTCCTTGTGTGAAGTTGGTACATGTAAATGTCACATCTTTATTCCCTTTTTCATCCCCCTTTCTTCGCTTCCCCCATCTCTTGATCCCCTTCTAACTTGAGAAAGATCTAGCTTCCTACTTCCTATTATCTATTATTTTTCTTCCTTTTTAAACTTTGATTTTCAAATAAAAGAGAAACAATGTGATGTTTAGCCTTGTGTTTCACATTCATTTCATTTAATATTATGGTCTCAAGTTGAATTTTCTCACAATCACTGAAGTTTATTCTTCTTTGTAGCAGAGTGGTACTTCATTGTGTACAAATGCCACATTTTCTTAATTCATTAATCTGTTGATGGATTAGAGGTTTCAGTGCATAATTTACTGGCTTCAAGGCAGGGTGGCAGGGTAGCAGGGCAGAGGGGCATCATAGGGGAGCAATAGTTCATGGCAGCTCTTATGAACTGTGCTACTATAGACATTAGTGTGCATATATAGCCGTAGCATCATGTCTTAAACTATTTGATGGAAGATAACTAGATGGGGAAATAGCTTGATCAAATGGAATTTCTGTTTTTAGATTATTAAGGAATCTACTTATTTCTACAGTGATAGTACTAATTCACATTCCCACCAGCAGTATAAAAAAATCCTTTTTCCTTTGTAGCCCTATTGCCATTTGTTCTTTTCTGATATCTTGATGATGACCATTCTTCCAGGAGTAAGATAGAATCACAGCATTGCTTGGATTACTGTTTCTCTAAGTAAACAGCAATCTTAGTTACATTTTTCATTGTTGGAAGAAAATACCTGACACCCAAAGTTAAAGGAAAAAAGTTTTATTTTGGCTCACAGTCTGTAGAGGTTTCAGTTCATAATTTGCTGGCTTCAAGGCAGGGTGGCAGGGTAGCAGGGCAGAGGGGCATCACAGGGGAAAAACAGCTCAGGGCAGGCAGAAGGCAGCAAAAGCATCCAAGCAGCAAGCAAGCAACAAGGGAGAAGTGACAAGTGACACGTGATTCTCTTTCTGTACCTTATATTTCATCCAGAGTACTCACCCTTAGGGCAGGTACTACTCATACCCTTAGTCCTAGTGTTATGGTTTGTGTCTAGTTGTTCCCCCAAAGCCTCATGCAGTCGTGGGGCAGACTTCTAGTGTTTGACATTAATTCATGATCAAGGCTGGGATTATGGGTATGAGTGCTACTATATGCAGCCTGGGGCAGACAAGGAGGAGAGACTTTCTCTCTGTTGCCATTGTTGCTGCTACTCCTCCATTTTGCTCTTGCTCTTTGCTGCTGCCATGAAAGGCTTCTTTTTGCCCTGTACCACTCTGCCTTGGAGCCATCCGAGTATGGATTGAAATGTCCAGTAACTGTGAGATAAATAAACCTTTCCTTCCCTAATTTTGTGTGTTGGGTATTTGTCCCAGCAATAAAAAAACATTAACTGAGAGAGAATTTGGTACCACAGAAGTGGGGCTGTTGCTGTGGCTAAACCTGGTCATGTGGCTTACAAGCTTTTGGAAATGGCTTATGGGAAGAGATAGGAAAGGTTCAGAGATGTTGTCTACTTGAGAAGAGCTGGAACACCCATGGCTATTCTGTTTGGGAGATTCTGCTCAGAGCTCAGAAGACCAGAGGGCTGATAGAAAGCCTTTCTGTAAAGACCAGGCTGGGGAGGTTTCTGTTAGGAAGAAGGACTACATTGGTTGTTGGACTCCAGATGATTTGTGTTTTGGTTTGGCAGAATCTTTGTCTGTATTTTGCTTATGTCCAGAGAGTTTGCCTGAGCCTGAGTTTAAGCATGGTGGACTGATTAATCTTTTAAAAGATATTTCAAAGCAGTCAAATATTGGGGCAGTGGGATGGTTGTTATTGGGGGCTTTTAGTCAGATTTATGTTGAGAATCAAGAGCAAAGGACCCAGCAGGATGATTTAAAATGTGAGTTTGGCCAGAAAGGAAGCTCCAATAAAGCTGTGGAATGCAAAGACAGAGCTAAGAAGATCTCCATTTCCAAGAAGGAACAAGAGAATGAAAAGGATGGCATGAGGGCATCACAGAAGATGGCAGGTCTGCACCTTTTGCAGCCTCAGAACTGCAAAGGTCAGGGACTTTGCCTTGGGGAAAAAGCAGAACAACCCAACATTCCAGAATGGTGGCAGTGGCCACATCACATTCCAGAATGATGCCAGCATGGAGAATTTATTCTGAAAAATCAGGGTCAGAGTGTTCAGTGATCCAGGCACTTGAACCCTACAGAGAAGAGAGAAGAAAGCCTGGCTATTGCTCCAGCTGGTGGCAGACCTTGGCATCATCCATGTGTCATTGGTTTGAGGTGCATTCAGAATGCAGGAATTCTGAGGTTAAGAAGGCTTCCACCTAGATTTCAGAAGAAGGCCTGGCAGGCCAGGCAGTGTGCCCCTGAGAAGGCAGTGCACAAAACTGTGAGTGAGAAGCCTATTCAGTGGAAACCCCAGAAGTTTTAAAAGCCAAGAATATGGATCATCTAAGGGAAACTGCAAGGAGAAGGCAAAGCAAACCTAATAGAGAAGCCATGGGAGCTACCACCAAGAGGGCCATAGGGATGGAACCACATGGAGCTCACAATTTGATACAGATTACTTCAGATATTCCACTTGGAATTATAGGATTTAATGTTTACCCTGCTGGATTTTGGACTTGTGTTGGTCCCAGTGCTTTATATTCACTTGTTGTTTGCAACTTTTGGAATGGCAGTGTTTATCTTGTGCTTTTGAATACTGGAAGTGTTTAACTTTTCTTTTGTACAGCAGCTCACAGCAAAAACTTTGCTTGGATTTTGGAGACTTGGGACTTGGACTTTTCAGCAATGCTGGAACTGTTAGGACTTTGGCAACTTTTAGAGATGGACTAAATGTCTTTTGCACAAAGGGAGGTGCATGAGTCTTTGAGGATCCAGGAGCAGAATGTTATGCTTTGTGTCTAGTTGTCCCCCAAAGTCTCCTGCAGTCATGGGGAAGATGTCTAGAGTTTGAGATTAATTCATGATCAAGGCTTGGATTATGTGTCTTAGTATTGTTGGGATTATGGGCGTGAGTGCTACACCCAGCCTGGAGTAGATAAGGAGGAGAGAGACTTCCTCTCTGTTGCCACTGCTCCTCCATTTTGCTCTTGCTCTTTGCCACCACCATGAACTGCTGCTGTCTGCCATATGCCACTCTGCCTTGGAGCCAGCCAAGTATGAACTGAAACATTCAGTAACTGTGAGCTAAATAAACCTTTCTTTCCTAATTTTGTGTGTTGGATATTTGTCCCAGCAATGAGAAAACATTAACTGAGACACCTAGCATCAAAACCTTGATCCCAATATCACACACCCTAAATCCTGCCACTTCCCCAAATCCCCACCTATGATATGATGAAGCTTTGCAGGACCATCTAGATACAAGCCATAATATCAGGGATGTTGTGCATTTCTTCATGAATTTGTTCACCAGTTGTGCTTGTTCTGCAAGAATCTATTCAATTCCCTTGTGAAAAATTTTTTTTAATTAATTTCTTATTTTGGGAAATGACTAAGGGTTTTTACTTCTAATATATATTGTAGATTAATATTCTATTTGAAGAATATTGCAAGAATTCTGTAGAATTATAACAGTAATGACTGTTCAAAGCTTAAGTCAATGTAAAAGGAAATTTAAGTAAATATAAAGGAATTTAAATAATACCTTGTATATTATGAGAGCATAGCATGAGAAATAAGAAACCAGAGTAATGACTTTGGAAGTATTTCTTCCCTTTTAATTTCATTAGTATTTGAGGCATATTGGTGTTAGATCTTTCATGAGACTTTTG
>NW_004524923.1:681930-683394 GCF_000260255.1 Octodon degus
AGAGAGAGAGAGAGAGAGAGAGAGAGAGTAATATAAAAGACAAATACTAGAAAACAGGAAGATATATCTTTTGTGAACATGGAAAACATGAAGAGATAGTGAAAGGAGGGAGGAGATAGTAAGAAAATGAAAAACTAAGGTATGCTAAGTTCATGTACGAACTCCCCACAATAATTATGTACTAAAACCATGTACCAATAAAAGAAAAACTAAAAAGGAAGTGCATGGCCTGGATTGATTCTATTTCTACTTTTTCTTTTTAAAGAATCTACTAATGAAGCCATTTACCTTGTAGGAAGATATGTTTAGGTTTTGTTTCTTTACAGGTCAATACTATCTAAAATATTCTAAATGAGACTACTTGTGTTCTTTTCCTTTGGGCCATTTTTGGCCAGAGTCCTTTCAAGGAATTTTTCCACTTTATTTATGGTCAAACTTATTCAAAATACCCATTTTTGAGGTTTTAATATTTGGAGGATTTGTAGTGATGTCTACTTACAATTTCTGCCAATAATCGATCTTTGTTTTCATGAGCTGTCTTGTAAAGTGTTAGCAATCATATTATTGTGTACCAATATTGAGTCTGTTGATTTTCTGTATTGTACAGACTGTGTGACACTGGAATTGATGCATGGTGCAAGGGAACTAGGATCAGCGGCACTAGGATTAAAGGTGTGAGTGCTACCTGCCCTAAGTAGCCTGGATAAAATACAAGGGACAAAAAAAATGCTGTTAAGGCACCTTGCTTGCTTTTGTTGTCTTCTGCTTGTTCTACTATGTGATACCCCCCTGCTGATGCCATCCTGCTTGGCAATGCAACCTTGCTTTTTACCCACCCAATTATGGACTCAAATGTCTACAAACTGTAAGCCAAAAATTATTTATTTATTTATTTATTTATTTATTTATTTATTTATTTGGTACAGAGTCTTGCTGCACAGATCAGACTCACAGTGATCCTCCTGTCTCAGCCTCCCCAGTGCTGGGATTACAGAGGTGCGCTACCACACTTGGGTTCAGTGGCCAGCATGGTGTGCCAGGGATTCCAGAGCTGGCACAGCATGCAATACTGGGGATTGAACCTAGTTCCTTGGCCCTTGCCAAGAAGATGCTTAGACTCCTGAACTATCTACCCAGCCCTACAAACTGTAAGCTAAATAAAACTTTTCCCCTTTAACTTTGGCTGTTGGGTATTTTTGTCTCAGCAATGAGAGAAAAGTAACTAAGGTATTTATCACATATACTTATCAGCCAATAATAATTCTTTCTGGGAGTGTATTTGTTCAGCTCATTTGCCAATTTATTGATTAGACTATGGGATTTGATGATTTCGAGTTCTTTACATGTATTCTAGATACTAATCTTCAACCAGAAGAGTAGCTGGCAAAAATTTTCTCCCATTCTGTAGATTATCTCTTTTTTTCTATTTTTTAAAAAATAATTTTATTGAGAAACAAATAGCAA
>NW_004524923.1:683881-684703 GCF_000260255.1 Octodon degus
TTTTGCATCTATATTCATTAAAGAGACTGGTCTATGTTTTTTTAATTGGTCTTTGTCAGAGTTTTGAACCAGATTAATGCCTTCAGCAGTACATATGAATTGCAAAAGCTGAAACAAGAAAATTCAAAAAAATTTGAATTTGAAGAGTAATGACTTCAAACAGTAATGACTGTTCAAAGCTTAAGTCAATGTAAAAGGAAATTTAAGTAAATATAAAGGAATTTAAATAATACCTTGTATATTATGAGAGCATAGCATGAGAAATAAGAAACCAGAGTAATGACTTTGGAAGTATTTCTTCCCTTTTAATTTCATTAGTATTTGAGGCATATTGGTGTTAGATCTTTCATGAGACTTTTGTAGGCTTCTACAGTGAACCCATTGGTCCCAGGATTTCTTTTTTACTAGGTCAGGTTTTTATTACTGCTTTATTACTCTTGATTGTTTATTTTCCTGTGCAGAAGCTTTTTAATTTGATATTAAGTTAATCCCATTTGTTGAATTTCAGAACTATTTCCTATGCAACTAAGGTTCTGTAAAAGAAAGTCCTCTGCTATGCCTATAACTTCAAAAGTTTTGCTTTTTTGCCTTAAATCAGGTTAAATGTTTCTGTTTTAACACTTAATTCTTCAATCCATTTTGATTTTAGTTTAGTACATGGTGAGAGATATGGGTCTAGATTCAATCCTATGTCAGTAGATAGCCAGCTTTCTTAACATAAAATAAAACAAATTAATGTTTTGTTTTTCTTTCCTAGTTGATCTTGCTAATGTTTCAAGTACTGTGTTGAACAAGAGTGGTGATGGTGAGCATCCTTATCTT
>NW_004524923.1:684803-685933 GCF_000260255.1 Octodon degus
TTTCTTTCTTTCTTTTTTGTGGAACCGGGGATTGAACTTAGACCCTTGCGCTTGCCAGGCAAGCGCTTATTCTACTGAGCCATCTCCCCAGCCCCTTTTTTTATTTTTAAAGAGAATAAAAAATAGTTTTAAAAAAAGTAGAGATGAGGGCCAGCCAAATAGCTCAGCAACATAAAGCACTTGTGAGCAGGCACAGAGGCCAGGGGTTCAATCCCTGGGACTGCTGTGCCAGCCCCACCCCGGCAGGCACGCCGAGAGGGCAGTTGAGACTGGGCATGGTGGTGCACGTCTGGAATCCCAGCTCTTGGGAGACTGTAAACAGGCAGATCACTACGAGTTCGATCTATTAGTAAGACCCTGAATACCCTTTAGACTCTTCCCTAAAATATAAAAAAAAGAAAAAAGAAAGAAAGAAAGTGTAGAATGATACAGAATTTCACTAAAGAAAATAATAGGAATTCAACAATAGTTATGTTACATATGATTATCTTCAAATTAGTTGCTCAGATTACCAGATTATAATCATGAAAATTGGTAAAATAAAAAGTTATAAAATTTAAAAAGGAGAAAAAAATTAAGCATTAACTGTTCCTTTCAATAGACCAGCAGAAATCAGCAGTACCCGAGCATCCTGTATATATACATAAAGATATCATTTTCCCTTCCTTCTTTCATCTTTTTCCTCATGCCAGTTATTCCTTCCCTTTGAACAGATTCTTTCCCTTTCATGGTATCTGTTGTACCTTTCAGATTTTATTTACTCTTTTAGGTTCTTACACTAGTGAGACAATATGACATTTATACATGTGGGGCTTGTGTTTATGAATCCATTCATTTCCCCTGTTTTGCTCTAGCAGCTTGAAAGTTTCAGATCATGCACCTATGTTTATTAACCATGTTGACTTAATTCTGTTTGAGGTGAAAGATAGGGATCTAGCTCCAATCTACAAATGAATATTCACTCTTTCATCACAATTTATTAAAGAGGCTGTATATTTTTCAGGGTATGTTCTTGGCCCTTCATCAAGAATCAGATGGATGTAGTTGTGTGGCTCTGTTTCTTATTTCATTGACCTAAATGTCTGCTGTTGTGCCAGTAATATACTGGTTTTGTTACTATGATTTTTTTT
>NW_004524923.1:686033-703023 GCF_000260255.1 Octodon degus
AGATTTGTAATGTAACTGTTAATCATTTTTATTTTTACAGTATTGTTATTTAACCTCTTCCATTTTTAATTGTATTGATTTGGGCCTTTTCTCTCCTTTATTAGTAAGATTGTCTAAGGATAAATCTACTGTGTTTATTGTTTTGAAGAATCAACTCTTCAAATTATTACTTCTTGGTCTCAACTTTAAAATCAATTCCATTCGTTTTTTTCCTTTGATCTTTATAATTTCCTTACTCATACTAGGTTTGGGTCTGTACTGTTCTTGTTTTTTTAGGACTTAGAGGTGCATTTTTATTTATTTATTTTTTATTTTTAATAATTTTATTGAGAAATAAATAGCAATGAGACAGTTTGAAAACTGATTAGTAGGACATTTTCAATACTTAATACACTAAATATTGTTGTTTTAGTGGTCATTCATTGTACAAGATGCAGACATGATATCCTGTCCACAAACACTATTACAACAAATCTCTCTATTCATTGAATTAAGAGAATGTTGCTGCATATCTATCATAACTATTTTGAATATACAAATACAAAATGGTCATTCATTTGTATTCCCTTTTTTTGGTTTTGTCAGAGAAGGGTATTCCATTGTCATTTAAACATTATAGGTGTGTAAATTCAGCAAAATATTCCAATATAGTCCAGTAGTCCATAATAGTGGGTTTTCCATAAGACTGGCAATGTTAGAAGTCGTTGACTTGAGCGTCTTACACCTTTAATTTTTTTTTCAAAGTTTTATTGATAAACAGATAGCAATGAGACAGTTTCAAATCAAATCGGAAGTACAGTTTCAACAAATAATACACTGCATATATTCTTCTTAGTGGTTAATTGCTGTACAAGGTGTGGACCTGTGATCCCATTCACAAACACCACTAGAAAAAATCATTCTATTCATTAAGAGAATGCAACTATATATCTATCCCAACCACTTTGAATACACAGATACAAAATGGACATTCATAGGTATACCCCATTTTTTCTAAGTTCCGTTATTGAATATTATAGGTGTGTAAACTCAGCAAAATATTCCAAAAGGGTCCAGTAGCCCATAATAGCATTGGATCTTCTGTTTAACTGGCAATGTCAGATATTATTGACCTGAGTCCCCCACAGCTCAACTTAACAGCATGGCTTTATTTCCTATATTTCGTCTTCATACTTTTCTACTGGATGGTTAAGACCAAGGTAAAGCAGGACCTATGCAACAAGAGTTGTAGCTTTTTGGTCTGACAAGGTCAGTGAAATGCCCTCAGGATTTATCCTGAGATCCTGTACCTCAGATTGTAGAACCTTCGTCAGTGCAGCCATGTGGATGAGTCACGGCCATTGCTTGGCCAATGTTACACCTTTAATTTTTATACTTTGTTTTTATAACTTTTTGCTGTATGGTTAAGGCCAAGATAAAGCAAGACCCATATAACAAGAAATGTAACTTTTGTATCTGATAAGATCAGTCAAATCCCTTCAGGATTTATCCTGAAACCCTGTACCACAGTTTGCAGATCCTTTGTCAGTATCAGCCATGTGGATGAGTCACAGCCATTGCTTGACCAATTTGCTCTCTGTGAAAGCCTGAGAGAATGTTTTCTCTCCATGTGACTCTTCTTAGGCACACTCTACACCATCGAACACTTTCTTCTGTGGCCCCATAATCTCCTTGATCAGAAAATTTGGGACACCACTGAGTTACATGATGTAACAGTATAGGTTCTCCTATGTCCTGAGTCTTCACTGACCTTGAAAAGCTAGGGCCAAAATGTTGGTTGTCCTTGCACCTTTTCCTTTTCTCTAAGTTTTGGTCTGCAAACTTAGGTTGTTAACCCTCCAGAAGAGAAGTATTGTTATTATCCTACAACATAGGCAGTTGAGCTTAATCTCACTATCTGGGTGAATATCAAACATTTTAGGCATAACATGGAACATGTATATTCCATCAAATATTGATATGTTAAACTTTAAATCCCTACAGAATATGAAGAAAAAAAAGTTAAAAATTAAAAAAAATTTAAAATGTAGGAATAAATAATTGCATATTTTTACACAGAAGTTTAGAAATCTAACCATATACAGAAATGTGGTAGGACAGTCCTGTGACATTTTTTTCTTCTTTTGTTTTCATTTGTTATCCTTTGCTTTTTGAACAAACATTTACTTGAGAGACAGTATGGCAATAATTGGTATGTCAAGACAAGCAGACTTATGTATAAGACCAGAATGACAGGGATTCCAAGCATGACCCTACTATTACACATTGCTATCTTCAGTGCAGTTGCTTAGTTCACAGGTATCTTCATAGAGAGTTAGTGAGGGTGAGAATCCTTTAAATTAACTGCTAGTTTCAAAAACCTGCTGAAGAGTCTCAGGATCCTTGCCTTACCCATCTTGGACATATAAATGTATGGCTTTGCCCCTCATGTTTCCTAGCTTTTTTCCTTGCCCTCTCTTTGTTGTCTAATCCTCAAGTTCTAACTTTCCTTTTAATTGTGTTATTTTTATTTCTTCTTTTGAGTTCTTATACTAGGGAGACCACATGATATTTACACACGTGGTTCTGGTTTATTTCACTTATGAGTATATCTTCAAATGACATCCACTTAAATATGAAGGCTTTGAGTTTATTATTCTTTATAGCTGAGTAATACTCCATTGTATAAAAATACCCATCTTTTTCATCCATTCTTCAGGTGCCAGGCATCTTTTATTTGAGCTCTGTTTGTTTTGTGATGTAGGCATGGACAGGCATAGAGTTCCCTTTAAGCAGTTTTTGTTGTGATCCACAAATTATGGTTTGTATGGCATTATCATTTATATCTCAAAATTGCCCTATTTCTTCCTTGATTTCTTCTATAAACAACTGTTTATGTGTGAGTATGTTTAGTTTTTATGCACTTGCATAATTTCTGTGTTTTCTTTGTCATTGATTTCTCATTTCTCATGCTATGCTCTCATAATATACATGGTATTATTTAAATTCTTTTACATGTACTTAAACTTTCTTCATCGGCTTGTATGTGGTTTATTTTGAAAAAAATGTATGATGAGAATACATTTATTCAAAGGTTAATATTTGATCTTTCTTTCTTTCTTTCTTTCTTTCTTTCTTTCTTTCTTTCTTTCTTTCTTTCTTTCTTTCTTTCTTTCTTTTTAGAATGGAGATTGAACTCAGACCTCTGCACTTGCCAGGGAAGCATTTATTCTACTGAGCCATCTCCCCAGCCCCTCTGATATTTCTTTGTAGAATTTTATGTAATTGACCTGTCTATTTGTGATAGAAAAATATTGAGTTCTAACACTATACTTTTATTTATGTCTTTCTGGTCTTTTATGTCCAGTGGTACTTGTTTTATAAAGTTGGATGTGACATTGGTTGGTGTATACATTTTAATAATTGTTATCTAGTCCCATCAGATTGTTCCTTTAACCAATATGTAGTGACTTTCTTTGTGATCTGTGACTTTTGATTGGGAAATCGAGACCATTCACATTGAAAGTTACTACCAATCAGTATTTACTTATTCCTATCATTGCCTTAAATTTCTATTTCTGATACTCTACCTTTCCTTATTTGTAACTGCTCATCCTACTTCATATACTCATTTTATTAAACATTGGTGCCTGCTCACTTTTGTCTTTATTGTATGGCTCCAGGGTAAATCCTCAGGTGATTTGACTGACCTTGTCAGATAGCAGAAGTTATATTTTTAGTTATATAGGTCTTGCTTTGACTTGGTCTTAACCATCCAGCAGAAAAGTGTAACCACAAGTTATAAAAAGTAAAGCCATATTAATATGCTGAGCTGTAAACGGCTCAAGTCTACAATCTCAGACAATTGCCAGTTGTGCTGATAACCCACTACTATTATGGACTATTGTACTATAGTGGATTATTTTGCTGAATTCAAGTACCTACAATCTTTGGACTGGCATCAAGTTTAAAAAGGTCCTTTAAAGACTTCTCCAAATACAGCTTCTCTAGCTGCAGTGGAACACCCATCTCTGACAAAGAAAAATGAAAAAGGGGGATATATTGGGAGTCACAGAAGCTAGGAAATTGATCAAACATGTGTAGGTGGGACTAGGCCTCAGTATGTAAAGCAAACAAGCTACCTCAGTCCTGAAATAAACATCCTGTCTGGTTAAGGTCAGTTATTAGTTGCTAGGAGACTTTGTGTCACATGAGACTAAATCTGCAAAGTATAAATAAAGGACTGTTTTGTTGTGGAAAAAAAGAAAAAAGTATTATATGAAGAAATAAAATAATACTGTATGAAAATAGAGAATAGCATCATTTAATATATTACATTATTATTTTCAAAAAACTTGGAGTACAACAAAATAAGACATCATCTCTCTTACAAAGAAGACACAGACAATAGCACAAAACTTTATTTTAAATGAACCAAGAGAAACTAGTAATATAAATGACATAAATTAGCATATGTCTTAGAATATTTCTGAAACAACAGCATAGGTAATTATATAATTTGGAGAACTCTTTGAACTTTTCCCTACTTCTTATTTATTTATGTCATATTTTGTTCTTTAATTGTATATAATTTCTCATATAAGAAAACCATATAATATTTAAGCTTGTGTCTGACTTATTTTATTTATCATTATGTTTTTGAATTGCATTCATTTACCTATGAATGCCTCAAGTCTATCTTTCTTTATGACAGACTAGTAATCCAGTGTGTTCTAATGCATTTTTCTTATGCTTTCATCTGTTGGTGACCATATTCACTGTTTCCCAGATCTAGCTATTTTAAATTGTGCTGCTATAAACATGAATATCCATGTATTCCATAATATGCAGATTTTAAAGCTTTTGGTAAGATATCTAGGACAGGGAAGCTGGGTCAACTGGAATTTCTACTTTTAGATTTATTTATTATTTTAAAGAGGAAAAAATAAAAATAGCAATGAAGCAGGGTTTCAAAAGAGGTTAGAAGGAGAGATACAATAATTAATGCATTGCATATTGTTGTTATTGTAATAGTTATTCAGACTTCAAGACATAAGCATGATATCTTGTCCAACCAATTTTAGTACAATTCTTGCTTTTCAGTAAACTAAGAGAAACTAGCTGCATAACTATGTCAACTGTCTTGTGTATAAATATATTTTCCTTTACTTCCTTTCTCTTTTCACCATCATAGTTTGTCTTTTCTTTTGAATAGTTCTCTTCCAATTCACAAAATCTATTGTACCTTTGGATTTTATTTACTCATTAAGTTTCTCATACTAGTGAGACAATATGATATATGTATACATGTGTATATGTGGGTTTGAATTATTTCACTTATGAGTATGGTTTCTAGTAGCATTTACTTAAAGAAGTCTTGAGTTTATCCTTCTTTATGGATGAGTAGTACTCCATTAAATTAAAACCATATCTTTTATATCCATTCTTTTGTTGATGGGCATTAGGGTTCTTTAACAAGATTTATCTATTAGAAATTGTACTTCTATAAATATGGATGCACATATATCACTGTGGTGTGAAGTTTTTAATTCTTCTTGGAAGATACACAAAAGGGGAAGAGCAAGGTGGAATGAAATCTCTAATCTTAGTTTTTTAATGAATCTCCATGCTGATTTTTACAATGGTTGCATCAATCTACACTCTTACCAACAGTGGAGAAGGGTTTCTTTTTCTCTGCAGTCCCTCCAGCATTTGTTATTGGTTGATTTTTTTTTTATGATAACCATTCTTCCTGGGGTGAGATAGAATCTCAATGTTGTTTTAATTTGCATCTCTCAAATGAACAATGATATTGAACATCTTTTCATATATTTATTTGCTATCTGCATTTCTTCATCAAAGAGGTATATTTTCATCTCACATTCCTATTTTTGGATTGGGTCTTTGAATCTCAGGGTCTGATTCTTTTTTCAGTTCTTTATATGTTTTAGATATAAGTCCAAGGGACAAGTGGCTATAACTTTTTCTTATTGTGTGGGAGCAGTTCTTCAAATTTTATTTTTAAATAATTTTATTGAGAAACAAATATCAATGATACAGCTTCATAACTGATTACTGGCACATTTTCAGTAATTAATGCATTATATATTACTGTCCTAGTAGTTACTCACTGTACAAGATGCAGACATAACCTGTCTCAAACACTATTATAACAAACCTCTCTATTCATTGAATTAAGAGAATGGAGCTGTATATCTATCCTAACTATTTTGAGTATACAGATACAAAAAGGTCATTCATTTCTATCCCACTTTTTTCATTAGTTTTGTCAGAGAAGGGTATTCTATTGTCATTTAAATATTGTAGGTATTTGAATTCAGCAAAATCTCCCAATAGAGTCCATAATAGTAGTGGGTTTTCCACAAGACTGGCAATGTCCAAAGTTGTTGACAAGCATTTTACAGCTCAGCATATTAATGTGGATTTACTTTTTGTACTTTGTTTTCATACTTTTCTGCTGGATTGTTAAGACCAAGATGAAGCAAGACCTATATAACTAAAAATGTAACTTTTGTATCTGATAAGATCAATCAAATCCCTTCAGGATTTAACCTGAAGCCTTGTACCTCAATTTGTAGATCCTTTGTCAGTATCAGCCATGTGGATGAGTCACGGCCATTGCTTGACCATGAATTTGCTGTCTGTGAAAGCCTGAGAGAATGTTTTCTCTCCATGTGACTCTCTTTAGGCACACTCTACATCATCAATCACATTACTCTGTGGCCCCATAATCTCCTTGACCAGAAAATTTGGGACACAACTTGGTTACATAATGTTACAGTATAGGTTCTCTTATGTCCTGAGTCTTCACTGACCTTGAAATGTCAGGGCCAAAATGTTGGTTGTCCTTGCAGCTCTTCTTTTTCTCTGATTTTTGGTTTGCAAACTTAGATTGTTAACCCTCCAGAAGAGAAGTCTATTTTTACCCTACAACATATGCAGTTGGGTTTAACCTAACTATCCGTCTGAATATCAAACATCTTAGGCATAACATTGGACAAGTATTTTCCATCAAGCATTGTATGGTAAATTCTAAGTCCCTACAGAATATGAAGACAAAAGTTTAAAAAAAAGATATTTGAAAGAATATGGATAAACAGTTACATAATTTTACACAGAAATTAAGAAATCTAACCATATACAGCATTGTAGCAGGACTATCCTGTAACATTTTTTTCCCTGTCTCCTGGTTTCATTTATTGCCCCCCTTTTTTAAACATTTACTTGAGAGACTGTCTTAGTTACTTTTTACTCGTTGCTGGGACAAATATTATACACTCAAAATGATGGTAGGAAAGGTTTATTAAGCTCACAGTTACTGGAGGGTTCAATCCATATTCCGCTGGCTGCAAGACAAACAACAGCAGTTCATGCAGCAGAAAACAATGAAGAGCAGAGGAGGAGCAGCAGCTGCAGCAGCGTCCATCAAGCCTCTCTCTTCCCTCTGTGCTGACTGCGAAGATCAGTGCTCCACAGTGAAGATCCGTGCTCCTCCAAAGTGGCTCGGCTGCTGAGATCAAGCTCCTTCGAAGACTGAGACTTCTCCACGGGAGCAGGGCAGGGCAGCAGGAAACCAGGCAGGGCGGCTTCCTGCCTTTCTCAATTCCTGGGCCCTGCCCACCTGAAGGGCAAGGCCCCCATGCTGCCCGAGCTGATTCAGCCAAGTTGACACAATGTATCAACTAACACAGAGACAATATGGCAGTAATTGGTATGTCATGACAAGCCGTACATATTTAGAAGACTAGAATGACAGACATTCTAAGAATGACCCTTCTATTACACATTGCTATCTTCAGTGCAGCTGCTTCATTCACAGGTATCAGCATATAGAGTTAGTCAGGGTGAGAATCTTACCAATTAAATGCTAGTTTCAAAAACATGCTGTAGATTCTCAGGATCCTTGCCTTACTCATCTTGTGCATATGAATGTATGGCTTGCCTTTGTCATGTTTCCTAGCTTTTCTCCTTGCCCTCTCCTCATTGTCCAATCCTCAAGTTCTTGCTTTGCTTTTAATTGTGTTATACCCTTCTATTTGTATTTCTTCTTTTGAGTTCTTATACTAGGGAGACTATATGATATTTACACATGTAGATCTGGTTTATTTCACTTATATCTTCAAGTGGCATCCACTTATATATAAGGGCTTCGAGTTTATCATTTTTTATAGCTGAGTAATACTCCATTGTATATAAATTCCACATCTTTTTAATCCATTCCTCAGGTAATGGGCATCTTGGTTGTTTGCAAGATTTGGTTATCACAAATTGTGCTGCTATAAACATAGGTACACATATATCACTATGATATGATATATTGAGATCGTCCAGGAAAATTCTCAGTGTGGGGATAGTTGGTTTGAATGGGATTTCCAGTCTTAATTTTTTAAGGATTCTCCACACTGATTTCCACCAGTTCTCCAAATTTTCACTCTGTTAGTGATTTCTTTTATTGTGCAAAAAATATTTAATAATGTGAAATCCCGTTTGTTGATTCCAATATTTCCCTTGGATTCTGGGATTTGTTTATGAAGTCACTGCCTATACCTGTGTCTTTGAGATTCCTATCTATCTTCTCTTCCAGTAAATTTAGTGTTTCAGTATATTGTTTACATCTTGGATGCATTTTGACTTTAGTTTAGTGCACGATGAGAGATATGTGTCTAGGTTTAGTTTTACAGCATGTGGAAAGCCAGTTTTACCTGTATTATTTATTAAAGACGCTGCCTTTCTTCCACTGAATATGTTTGACTCCTTTGTCAAAGATAAATTGGAGATAAAGTGACTGAGTGTGTTTGGGGTTGCATCTGCATATTCTATTTTGTTCCAATAATCCTCAGGCCTGTTTTTTTTTTTCTTTTCTTTTTAAATTTTGTGTATTTGATGCAGGGTCTCACTATACAGCTCAGACTCATAGTGATCCTCCTGTTTGAGCTTCCCGAGCACTGGGATTATAGGCATGTGCTACCATGCCTGGTCTTGGTGGCCAGCAAGCCCCAGGTGGGGCCAGCACAGCTTGTAGTCCTGGGGATTGAACCCAGGTCCCTGTGCTTGCCTAGGCAGGCACCTCTGAGATATCTCCATTGACCTCAGGCCTGTATTTCTGTCAATATAATGCTGATTTTATCATAGTAACTTTGTAGTATAATTTCAGGTCTGGGATAGTGATACCTCCTGACATGTCTTTGTTACCTGGAATAGCTTTCACTATTCTAGGTCTCTCTTGATTCCATTTTTTTTTTTTTGGAACTGCGAATTGAACTCAGACCCTTGTGCTTGCCAGGGAACCACTTATCCTGCTGAGCTATCTCCCCATCCCCTCTAAATGGTTTTTAGGAGTGCATTCTCTAGAACTGTAAGGTATGTTTATGGTATTTTGATTAGGATTGCATTAAATCTGTATAGCAGTTTTGGGAGTATGGTTATTTTTATTATGCTTAGTCTTCCTATCCAGTAGCATGAATATCTTTCCATTTTCTGATATTTTATTTGATTTCCTTTCCAAGGGCATTTTAAGTTCACTATTTTTTTATTTTTTTAAAGAATATAAAATAGTGATAGAAAAAAATAACATTAGAAGGATACAAAATTTCATTAAAGTAATGGGGATTCAACCATAGTTGCTTTATTGCATAATGTTATCTTCAAATTTGTTGTTCAGATATAAATGTGCAAGATGGGTTTAAAGAAAAAAACAGAGAGATCCAGTCCTAGCCCTGGCCCAGTGAGTGTGTGGGAGAGATTCTGGCTACCCTGCGCCAGCGGGACGTGCCGGTCACAGCCTAGGCACAGCATGGGTGAGACACACTTCCACTCCATTGGGATGACCCAACCACTCCGCAGCACCCCACCCACCGCCCGCTGAGTAGGAATGTCTGCTGTGTTCAGAGAACACCCAAATCTGTCCTAGCCAAGGCCTGGTGAGTGTGTGGGAGACCTTCTGGCTACCTTATGCCTGAGGGACCTGCTGGAACCAGCCCATGTGCAGCGTGGGTGAGACGCTCTTCCACCCCCTATGGACTCCGCCCAGCACTCCACAGCACCCCACACCACCCTGCCCGCCCAGTGAGAAATTCTGCCACGTTTTGTGGACCTCAAGGTCCAGTCCTACCCCAGGCCCAGTGAGTGTGTGGGAGAGCTGCCTCTCCCCCGAAGTCCAACTTGCTCCCTACAGACTCAGCTCAGGCCTGGTATACAGGCCTGGGGTGAAACCCCGCAGGTGCAATCCCTGCAGAGAGTATAGGGGACAGAACCACGCAGCTATTCCAGGAGCAGAACATCTTGCCAGAAGGGCAACACAGGTTCACCCCCAAGGGCAGCAGCAGGAAGGAGCTGAGCACAGCAGCCAGACCCAAGCCAGGCAGCGCTAGACAAATCCAAACTTTGTAGATCTGCACCTGAACTTCAGTAGGTGCTAAGGCTATAACCACCAAAGCTCTACAACAAATGTCAGAAGACAGTGCTACACAAAATGACAATGAGAAGGAGCAACATGCAATCTCAGAAGCCAAGTCAACCCAAAACAAGTGCAGAGGACACTAACACACAACAAAATAGGAATCACAGAGCTGAAAACAATGAATCAATAGCTTCTGAAATAAAGAAACAGCTGCAGAAAGGTATGGAGGAACTCAGGTTGGAAATGAAAAAAAAATCCCTGAATTAATAACATCTTCAGTAAAGAATCAAATGCAGAAACATATGGAGGAAACCCAATGCCCACCCAGAACAAGTGCAGAGGACACTAGCTCAGCTGAAATGAACGAATTAATAGCGTTGACAGTAAATAAGCAACAGCAGAAATCATAGATGAACTCAGAGCCGAATTCTTTTCTACTAGCTCAGCTCAAATGTAGGAATTAATAGTGTTGATAGTAAATAAGCAGAAGCAGAAAGTTATAGAGGAACCTAGAGTGGAATTTTCTGAATTAAGAAAAGAATTTTCAGAACTCATAGCATCTGAAGTAAAGAATCAATTATAGAAATATAGGGAGGCATTCAATTCGGGACCGGGGAGATGGCTCAGTGGAATAAGTGCTTCCGTGGCAAGTGCAAGGCCCTGAGTTCAATGCCCGGTTCCAAAAAAAAGAAAAAAGAAATATAGGGAGCAAACCCAATCTGAAAAAAACACTGAAGTAAAAGAATTTATAACTGCTTCTAAAGAAGACATTGATAAAAAATAGAGGACATTAGAAAAATGACGGATTCCCTGAAAGAGCAATACAGGAAAGAAATAGATCACATGAAGCAGATCATAAGCTTGAAAAACCATTTAAGTGAAAGTGAAGACAGAGATTCAAATCTTGAACGCTCTGGGTCAGCTAGTGAAAAGTTATGAAAGGATCTCTTAAAAACAACTAGGATGCAGGAAAAAATAATCCATCACCTGCAAGATGTTGCAAAGTTGAACAATGTGAGACTAATAGGCATCAATGAGAAAGAAGGAGTCAATATAAATGACATTAAAAAATATGGGCAGAAGTAATAGCAGAAAACTTCCCAAATATGAGGAAAAATTCTGACATTCAGGTAACCGAAGCATACAGACACCAAGTAACCTCAACCCAATTAAAAACAAACTGAGGCATAAAATAGTCAAGATCCCAGAAATGAAGCTCAAGAATAATAGACTGAAAGCCACTAGAGAAAAGAAGCAGATCACATTCAAAGGAAAACCCATCAGAATTACGGCCAACTTCGCTTTACAAACCATGAAGGCAAGAGGAGCATGGAATAGAGGACTTCATGTCCTTTATGAAAACAAATTTCAGCCCAGACTACTATACCCTGCAAAACTCTCTTTCAAGTTTGATGGAGAAGTGAAATACTTCCATGACAAAGAACAGCTAAAGAATTTCCTGATGGCAAAGCCAAACCCACACAGGCTACTGAAAGATGTTCTAGAGGGGACTAAAATGATCAGAACTCCACGAATGGCAAGAGAAGTAACCAAGTAAATGAGGCAAGCAATTTAACACAGGAGAAAAAGGAGTAAACAACAACAGTTAAATAACATGTCAATCATAAGACAATACATTTCAATTCTAACCATCAATGTAAAAGGACTCAATTCACCAATTAAGAGAAATAGACTGGCACAGTGGATTAGGAAACAAAATCCAAAAATATGCTGTATATAAGAAACACATTTATCTCATAAAGACATTCATAGGCTGAAAGTCAAAGGATGGAACACAATATTACATGCCCCAGCACCTCAGAAAAAGCAGGGGTAGCAATTCTATTCTCAGACAGTCTCAACTTCAAATGAACAATGATCAAGTGAAGTAAAGAAGGCCACTATATACTGGTTAGGGGAAAAATTCAAGAGGAAGATGTCACTCATAAAAATGTATGCACCAAACATGGGAGCACCCAACTATATAAAGCAAATCTTAGTGGACATGAAAAACCTAATATCCAATACCACAATCTAAACAGGAGACCTTAACACCCCCTTATCCCCAAAAGATAGGACAACCAGACAAAAACTTAGCAAAGAAATAGCAGAACTGAACCAGAGATTGAAACAAATGGACTTGGTGGACATATACAGACTGTTCCACCCAAACACAGCTGAATATACATTTTTCTCAGCTGCACATGGGTCATTTTCTAAAATAGACCACATACTGGTCCTTAGATCATGCTTAAGTATATGTAAGAAAAGAGAAATAATCCCATGCACATTATCTAACCACAGTGCAATGAAACTGGAAATAAATGACCAAAAAAACCAGAAAAAAACTTTAAATACATGGAAATTAAATGACTCCCTGCTCAGCAACTAATGGGTCACAGATGAAATTAAACAAGAAATTCAACAATATCTACAATTCAATAAAAAATTCAAGCACAACTTATCGTCATTTATGGGATACAGTGAAAGAAGTTCTCAGAGGGAAATTCATAGCTGTGAACTCACACATTAGGAAAACATAACGGGAACAAATACATACACTAATGCTGCACCTTCTACAACTAGAAAAGGAAGAGCAAACCAAACCCAGAGCCCAAAGACGGGAAGAAATCACAAAGATTAGAGGAGAATTTAATTCAATTGAGATGAAGAAAATAATTCAAAAAATTAAAAAAGCAAAAAGCTGGTTCTTTGAAAGATTAAAGAAAATCAATAAGCCCCTAGCTAACATCATCAAAAAGAGGAAAGAAAAGCTTCAATACAAGCAGTAAGGAATGAACAGATGTAATTACCACAGACCCAGTGGAAATTCAGAAAACTATCAATAGCTACTTTGACAATCTTTACTCTCACAGAATAGAAGACACAGAAGAAATGGAGAGATGCCTAGAAAGGTACAAATTACCACAACTGAATCGACAAGATATAGCCACACTCAATAGTCCAATAACAGTCAATGAAATATGAGATATAATTAAAAACCTAATGACAAAGAAAAGTCCGGGTCGGGGTGGATTCTTCGCTGAGTTCTACAAGAAATTTACAGAATATGTAGTCCCTATATCCTCAAACTGTTAAATGAAATTGAAAAGGAAGCAATCCTCCCAAAATCATTCCTGGAGGGAAGTATTATACTGATATCAAAACCAGGGAAAGAAGCAACTGAGAAAGAGAAGAACAGGACATCTCCCTCATGAACATAGATGCCAAAGTCCTCAATAAAATACTAGCAAATAGAATACAGCAAATCATCAAAAAGATCACACACCATGACCAGGTAGGATTCATCCCAGGGATGCAAGGATGGTTCAATATTTGAAAATCTGCCAATGTAATACAGTATTTCAATAGAGCGAAAATTAAAAACCACATGATCATTTCCACTGATGCAGAAAAGGCTTTTGACAAAGTCCAACACTCATTCATGTTCAAAGTACTAAAGAAAATAGGAATAGATGGCCTCTATTTCAATCTGGTAAAAGCCATTTATGAAAACCCAATAGCTAACATAATCCTGAATGGGGAAAACCTGAAATCTTTAACTCTTAGATCTGGTACAAGACAAGAATGTCCTCTCTCACCACTCCTATTCAATATAGTTCCGGAATCATAAGCTACAGCCATTAGACAAGAGAAAGAAATAAAAGGAATAAGAACAGGTAAAGAAGAAGTTAAATTATTTTCATTTGCAGATGACATGATACTTTACTTAGAACACACAAAACACTCCACCAAGAAGCTACTAGAATTAATACAGAAATTCAGTAGCATAGCAGGTTATAAAGTCAGTGCCCAAAAGACAATAGCATTCCTCTACACGGACAGCAAACACACTGACAGGGAAATTATAGAAAGAATACCTTTTACAATATCAGTGAGGAAAATGTGATACCTTGGAATTAATCTAACTAAAGAAGTCGAAGATCTTTTCAAGGAAAATTACAGTACTCTTAAAAAAAAGATCATAGAGGATTTCAGAAAATGGCAAGATATTCCGTGCTCCTGGATAGGAAAAACCAACATTGTGAAGATAGCCATACTCCCAAAATTGCTGTACAGATTTAATGCAGTCCCTATGACTACCACCAACATACCTCACAGTACTAGAGAAATCATTCCTAAAACTTATCTGGAACCAGAAAAGACCTAGAATAGGAAAGGGAATCCTGGGCAATAAAGACAAGGCAGGAGGCATTACAATTCCTGACTTGAAATTATACTACAAGGCTACTGTGATAAAATCAGCATGACAATGACAACAAAATAGACCTGAGGATCAATGGACTAGATTAGAAGATGCTGAAGCCCCTATGAACACACTCAGTCACCTTATCTTTGACAAAGGGGTCAAACATACTCCCTGGAAGAAAGACAGCCTCCTTAACAAATGGTGCTGGAAAAACTGGCTCTCTACATGCCAAAAGCTAAATCTTGACCCAGGTCTATCACCATGCACTAAACTAAAGTCAAAATGGATTAAAGATCTAAACATTAAAGCAGAGACACTAAATCTCTTGAAAGAGAAAGTACGAGGAATACTTGAAGACAGAGGGAGGCAAAGACTTCATGAACAGAAATCAAATCACAAGGGAAACAGTTGAAAGAATAAACAACTGGGCCCTGCTCTTACTGAGAAGTTTTTTTATGTCAAAAGAAAATACCAACAAAGTGAAAGGGCCACCCACAAAATTGGAAAAAATCATGACAAATAAGTTCTCAGAAAAAGGTCTGCTCTCTAGAATTTATGAAGTACTAAAAAACACTAGGGCCCCAAAATTTAAAGACCCAATCCAGAAATGGGCATCCGAGGTAAACACACACTTCTCAGAGGATGAAATTAAAGAAGCGAATAAATATATGAAAAAATGCTCCACATCACTAGCCATCCATGAAATGCAAATTAAAACAACACTGAGATATCATCTCACCCCAGAAAGAATTTCTATCTTAAAGAAATCACCCAACAACAAATGTTGGAGAGGCTCTGGGGAAAAGGAACCCTTCTCCACTGCCGGTGGGAGTGTAGACTGGTGCAACCATTATGGAAATCAGTATGGAGACTCCTTAGAAAAGTTGGACTGGAAATCCCATTTAAATGAGCTATTCCTCTACTGGGAATTTTCCCAGAGGATCTGAAAACATCATATCATAGGGATATATGTGTGCCTATGTTTATAGCAGCACAACTTGTGATAGCCAAATCTTGGAAACAACCAAGATGCCCATCACCTGAGAAATGATTGAAAAAGATGTGGTATTTTTCCCAATGGAGTATTACTCAGCTATAAAGAATGATAAACTCAAATCCTTTACATTGAAGTTGATGCCACTTGAAGATATACTCATAAGTGAAATAAACCAGACACACATGTGTAAATATCAAATAGTTTCCCTAGTACAAGAACTCAAAAGAAGAAATACAAATAGAAAGGTATAATACAAGTAAAAGGAAAGCAGGATCTCAAGGACTAACTAATCAAGAGAGGGATTGGGGAAGAGCTAGGAAACATGATAATGTCAAGCCATACAGTTATATGCAGAAGATGGGGAAGGCAATGATCCTGACAATCTCCAGAAGATTTTTTTTTTTCCAGAAGATTTTTTAATCTAGCAGTTAATTGGAAAGATTCTCACCCTGCCTAATGATATATACTGATGCCTGTGAAATAAGCAACTGCGCTGCAGATGGTAATCTGTAATAGTAGTTTCATGCTTGGAGTGCCAGGCATTCTGGTATTCTAAATACAGGCTGCTTGTTGTGACATGTCAGTTGCTGCTGTGCTGTCTCTCAGGTAGATGATTGTTCAAAAAGAAGTGGGTAGTGAATGAAGGCAAGAGATAGGGAAAGGAATATTGAGGGACTGTCCTGCTTCAAGGTTGATTGTGGTTAGTTTTTCTTACTTATGTGTAAATATAATAATAAGTATATAATTCTTTATGCCTATTTTAAAAATGTATTCTAATTTTTAAGTGTTTTTTCGTCATATTGTATAGGGGCTTAAAGTTCAGTATATCAATACTTGATGAAAAATACCTGTTCCATGTTATGCCTTAGATGTTTGATATGCAGACAGATAGTGAGGTTAAGCTTAACAGCCTAGGTTGTGTGGTAATAACAATAAGCTTGTCTCCTGGATGGTTAACAACCTACGTTTTCAGACCAAATTTAGAGAAAAAGGAGGGCTGCAAGGAAAGCCAACATTTTGGCCCTATCCTTCCAAGTTCAATTAAGACTCAGGACATATGAGAACTTGTACTGTAACGTTATGTAACTCGGTAATGTCTGAAGTTTTCTGATCAAGGAGATTATGGGGCCAAAGAGGAAAGTGATGGATGATGTAGAGTGCCTAAGGAGAGTCACATGGAGAGAAAACCTTCTCTCAGGTTTTCACAGAGAGCACATTGGCCAAGCAATGGCCATGACTCATCCACATGACTGACACTGACAAAGGTTCTACAATCTGATATACAGGATCTCAGGATAAATCCTGAGGGGATCTCACTGACCTTATCAGTCCCAAAAGCTACAACTCTTGTTGCATAGGTCCTGCTTTACCTTGGTCTTAACCA
>NW_004524923.1:704318-714378 GCF_000260255.1 Octodon degus
AAGATTTAACAAGAAACGAGAACTAATGTCCAATATTCCTAGTGATTATAGATGTAGAAATCCTCAATAAAATACTGGTAAACAGAATACAGCAAATCATGAAGAAGATTATACACCATGAACAAGAAGAATTCATCCCAAGGATTCAGGGATGGTTCAACATACACACACACACAGACACAGACACACACGCACACACACACACACACACACACACACCCCAGTAAATAGTAAATATAATACGGTACATCAACAGAGTTAAAAAAATTGCTGAATAGGTGTAAACAAAGCATTGGACAAAGTCCAACACCTATTCTTAATAAAATCCCTATAGAAAACTGCAATAGATGATGTTTGTCTTAATCTGATAAAAGCCATCTATGACAAACCAACAGCCATCATCATACTAAAGTTTTCAACCAAAACCCGAAAGCTTTCCTCTAAAATCAGGAAGAAGGCAAAGACATCCCCTATCACCATTTCTATCCCATATAAGTTTGGAAACATTAGCCAGAGCAATTAGATAAAAGAAATAAAGATAGCAAAGAAAGAAGTTAAACTATCATTATCTGCAGAGGACATAATATTCTACATAGTGAATTCCAAAAACTCCACCAAAAGACTTCTAGATTTAATAACAAAATTCAGTCTGATAGCTAGAGTGATATAAAGTGAACACTAAAAAATCAGTAGCTCTCTTATACACAAATAACAAACTTACTGAAAAATATATTAAGGGAAGCACACCTTTCACAATAGCATGGAAAAAAAATGAAGTACTTAGGAATCAATCTAATGAAGGAAGTGAAAGATCTTTACATTGAAAACTGCAGTACTCTGAAAAAAGGAAAACACAGAGGATATCAGAAAATGGAAAGATATTGCTGAGTAGGAAGAACCAATATAGTAAAAATGGCGGTACTCCCAAAGTGGCCTACTGCTACAGTGGCCTTACACCACTGTAGTGGTGTGTGATTTAAGGATTTAACTTTGGAAGTCATATCCTAGAGACAAGCAGAAGCCAACACCCACCACAGCCCAAATGTTTTCTTTCCTTTCCTTTTCCTCCAGTTTTACAGGAATCTATTAGCCTTCCATCTTTTCACTCCTCCTCTCCCCCCTCAAAAAAAGGTAATAATTACTTTATGTTCCTATGGGATGGAAGTACAAATTTTATGGAGCTGTGTATCATTCAAGAAGCCTAGTGTCTGGGATGAAATTATTCTTTTTTTTTTTTCAGAACCAGGGATTGAACTCAGGCCCTTGTCCTTGCCAGGGAAACGGTTATTCCACTGAGCCATCTCCTTGCCCTCTGGGATGAAGTTATTCTGAAAAACTTCTTGTAAAACATGCTAAACTGAACAGAAAAGCCCTGGAGTGTGTTGGAATGTAAGACTTGTGACCTACGACGGCTGAACTCTGATCTCCAGCACTCCTTTTCATGCATCTTCAGCATCTCACTGTAACCCCTGCCTCTGGGCAGGGGACTATTTGGTCCTAGGATGTGTGGATATAACTGAACTGTAGGTGTAAGGGAAATTTGAAGTGTTGTATTGTTTTTAAATAATTAAAATGGGTCAGGTTTCAAAAAAAACAAGAGAAGGAAAAAGATGAAATGGAAACAAAGTTTTTGTAAATAAAGGTCTGAGGGATGGAAGGGAGAGAAGTGGTCTGGGAAAAAATAAATGCAAGATACATCATGTACAGTTACAAATTCCCTATGATGAATGTGATCACTATGCATATCTACGTTGTAGCAATAAACAAGAAAAACATCAGAAAGAGAAGATTCATTACCATTTATTCTTTATATAAATAAGGATAATAAGATTATGCTACCATATTAGATAATCCAAACAAAATGATAAATTCCTAGAAAGACATACATTATTAAAGTAACTTATGCAAAATAGAAAATCTCAGCATAATTATATGCACAGGAGATTGAGTCAGCAATCCAAAAGAGCCCCCAAACAAAGCCTAGAATCAGATGATTTCACTGCTGAATTCTATCAAGTACTTAAAGAAGAATAAATCTGAATCCTTCTCAAATACTTCCAAAAATTGAAGAGGAGGAAACAGGTCCCATTTTATTATAAAAGCCAGAATTACCCTGATACCAGGGTAGAAAAGATTAAGGTATGACAGCCAAAGAGAATCACAACCCAATATACTTTATGAACATTTATTTTAGAAGTCCACAATCATTTGACTGGTTATCAAGTATTATACAGATTGCTGGTGACAAAAGATTAAATTCAGATTCTAATCTCTCTTCATAACTGTGTCACAAACTCCCAGTCCCCTGTTCATTTCAGGACATCACAGACACTTTTCCATTTCTAGATCTGCTCAAGAGCACGATTCAGTAATCTGGCCTATTTGGCAAACAACACAGCAAGGCAATTAGTCTCAAAAAAGAACTTTAAAATTGATATAATCTCATATATATTTCAATGAAAACAGCTAATGAGAGAATGATAGAAAAATAGCTTGAAAGTTTTTGAACTGATACAGATATATTAACTTCCAAATGCACTTCTACCAAGCAATCTTTTGTATACATTTGAAATGAAAATGTACCCATGCCCGGTTAAACAACAAAAAAAAAAAACCCAAAAAAAACGGTACCCATAGAAAAATGTGTACATGAATGTTTATTATAGCACTATTAAAAGTAGCTGAAAACTGGAAACAACTCAAGCACCCATAAGTGGATGAATAGATGAATAAAATGCGAAATATCCATGGAATGGAATATTATTCTGCCATTAAACAAGTATTGTATGCTGACTAACATGTGCTACAACATGGAGAACTTTGAAAACATTATTTTAGAATTTAGATAAAGAGCTGATCAAAAAATTACAAATCATGTAATGGCAGTTATATAAAGTGTCTAGAATAGGTAAACTATACTAGCAAAGTAAATAAGTGCTTGTCTAGGGCTGGTGGCAGGGGTAAAGAGTAACTGCTAATGAGCAGTGAGTTATTTTTAGAATGATAAAAATATTCTAAATTTAGATTGTATTGATAGTTGTGCAACTCTGAATATTCTAAAAACCATTACAGTGCACATGCATGTGCGTAAATTCAGGTCAGGGCTGTGGCTCAGTGGTAGCACAAGGCCCTGGGTTCAAGCTCCAGGGCTGCCAAAACAAAAACGAAATTAGTCAATTATAAAGCACATCAATTATGCACCCACAATTCTGTTCAAAAATGAACCCATTATGGTGGGGCATTCTTGTACTCCCAGCTACTCAGGAGGCTGAGGAAGAAGAATGAGAAGTTCAAGGTTAGTGTGAGCAGCTTAGCAAGACCTTGCTTCACCATAGAAAAGGTTGGGAATGTAGCTTTGGGCAAGTACTTGTGTGTAATCTCCAGTGACACACACGCACGCACGCACGCACGCACGCATGCACACGCACATGCATATGCACAAATCTAGTTTGATGATCAGGACACTTTCTCTGAAAAATTGATACATATTTTAGGCTTTTCCAGATGTCCATACTCACTTTCACATATTTTTATTTTCATTTACAATGTTTTAAAAATATTAAATCAACTTTTAGCTCTCAGGCTGTCCAAAAAACAGGCATGAATCTGATGTAGTCAGTTTGCAGTGGTTTACTCAGTTGTTTTAGTGGGGAAAATATGATTCCTTCACAAACCATACTCATTTTCCCCCAACTCATATTCCATAGAGTAAAGACAGTATTTGACAGCACTACATCATCTGTCTATACTCTCTTGTCTCTTACTTGGAAATTCTCCAGTTTATGAGGGCTTAGAAAACAAAGTAGAGAGGTACATAATACAGGTCAAAAATACTCTTTAGAGAGACAGCACAACACTGCCTAATTCACAGAGACCACTCTTACAGGATGAAAAGCAGAAGCAAGTGCATTTCCCATTACCTAGACGCCATTTCAAAAGCAAAGAGAGTTCTTTCAAAAGAGAGTTCTTAGGAATTGGAAAGGACTGTGCTTGACAGTTTGTGAAATTTCTCTAACAACAATTTGAGCTCTATTTACTGAAAAACACACTTCAATCAATTCAGGCCTATGAACTGAAAAGGAAGAACTTTTTAAAAGTTAAAAGTATAATATAAGAATGAGACATTATTACTATATTTTAGTAAAGGGAAATATATATTGAGAATTAAATCACCTTTGTCTTTATGTGTTAATTTGTCCTATTATATTACTAGCTTTTCTTATATTACCAAAGAGTAAATTTTGTGCTTTTATCTGCTTGTTTCTTCTTTGTAAGAGTCTTTATGTATATGACTTGTATTCTCAGTAACACTTTGTTCATTTTTTGAAGATTATGATGCACAGTATTTTAAACTATTGTTGCTGTCTACTTTGTTATGAAATTTATTTTATTTTTTCATAGAAGTAAGAAAAGTGCTTTTAAATATTTTCTTTATAAAAATCTACCTGTATTACATTAAAAATTTTTTAAAGTACAAATGATTTTTAGTTGTTTTGGTTCTGGGGCAGGTAGATGTTTTTCTCATTTTTTAAAAATGAAAACATTTCTCAAAAGTGTCATGATTTGGGTTTTTTCAAGGTGAACAATGTAGTATAAGATATGTTTTATAATATTATTTTATAATGTATCACCAAAGAATCACTCAGTGCAGGAAATCTCTTCACACACATAAACACTAAAGATTCCAGCTGAAGGCCTAGATCCTAATATTCTGCATGAGTCTAGCTGAAAACCTAGAGCTCACAACAATGCCTCCCATGAGTCCAACTGGAGGCCTAGAGCCCACAACAAAGTCTCATGCAGGCCTGCATCATGGGCCTGTGCTGGAAAGGCCCATAGGTCAGTGGTGGAGGCTAGAAAGTCTATGCCAGTGGGATGGAGGACCTGTGCTAGCAGGCTAAGGGATCTGAACTGGAGCCAGGAAGCAACACTCCAAGTAAGCAGCAGAGCTCCCCCAAAAGTACCACAGCCATCCTCAGCAGCAGTGAGGTCCTGGGCTCCTCCAGGGATGAGGAAATCTGAGTTTCCTCAGGGAAGCCAACATGATGAGCTTCTCCATGAGGCTGAGCAGTGCACCATCTTCCCCTCCAGAGCCAGGAAGCATGTGATGTTCAATCTTTTTAGAAGAGGCTAAGCCAAATGTAATCTTTGCATAGGAATGAATTATCCATTACAAACCCTTGAAATCTAGCAGCTGTTGGGGTGAGGGAAAGATTCACTAAAGAAAATAAAAAACTATCAGGAAATACAAGCATACTAACTATAGTAAGTAACTTAGACACGTTAGAGTTATGAAGTTTCAAAGATACAAACCTTGGATTACGTGGTAAATGCAAACAAATCACAGAAGTAACTTGTTCATCTTCCTTACCATTTTAATGCAATGTAAAAGGAGTTTATTTACAGTTGTACTGTACTATGCCACCATTTTAAAGTAAGTATAAAAGTAAAAATAGTTTATTTACAGCATTTTTGTATGCTTTTTAATGCTTTATACTGTATATTTGTGTCAAAAGTGTAGAAGACTCACTTTGTTGGACTTATAAAAGAAACCAATTTATGAACATTCTCCAAGAACACTCATTTGTAAGGCAGGGGTTTCCTGCAACACACTTTATTTTATTTTATTTTTTGTACTTTAGGGAACAGTCTACATGGTTCAGGGTCTCACTACTAGATCGGACTCCTAGTGATCCACCTGTTTACAGCCTCCCAAGAGCTGGAATTAGAGGCATGCAACACCACGCCCAGTCTCAATTGCTATCTCAGCATCCCCCCCCCAGGAGGGGGTGTCACAGCAGGCCCTGGGATCAAACCCTTGGCCCCTGAGCCTGATTGCAGGCTCTTTAATCCACTGAGCTATTTGGATGGCCTTTAAGCTTGCTTTAGATATTTGCATTTTAACAGTTCAAAAGTTGTTGAAGCTTTTCTACCTTGCTCTAGGTCAACAGCAGCTACCATAAGTAAACATGCTTTCTATGCAATCAGAATTACTTGGTCAGAATAACAAAAGGGCACAGCTGGTAAAAGATAACCAGAACATCACTGAATAGTGGGTATTCTTTCGGGTGAACACAGCCAGAATGAAAACAAGTAACATTCTGTCTGAATGAGGAAAATACTTCTGGGAAATCACATGTCACTATATAAATTATGTAGACCATAACACTGATTTATAGTTTTATTTTAATTTTAGTATATGTGCTGCCAAAGTGAGCACTATAGTTTTATATTATATTATTTTCCATTGTTTTTTTACCACCTTTCTTAACTCCATCAGTTTTCCTATTTTTCCTAGTTACATGAAGTCAACTATCCTTGTATTTCTATCTAGTGATTTTCTTGTTATATGCTATCATTTGTAAGTGATTTTCCCTATGGCAAATAGAGTTCTCCTAGATAGATGATAGATGATAGATAGATGATAGATAGATAGATAGATAGATAGATAGATAGATAGATAGATTTTTTGTATTTAGTACAGGGTATACAGGGTCTCACTGCACAGATCAGACTCCTAGTGATCCTTCTGTTTTCAACCTCCCAAGTGCTGGCATTACAGGGGCACACCACCACACCCAGTCTCAATCGCTGGCTCAGCAGGCCCCAGGGGCAGGGCTGGCCCTGCGGAGATCAAACTCAATCACTGCAGCCTGCCTAAGCAAGTGCTTTAGTCCACTGAGCTGTCTGACTGGCCTTTCTCTTTTATGTTGAGTAGAGCCAAAATTAGTACATACAGCATCATGTCTGAAAGAGACAATGTCAGATCTTGACAGGCAGTAGGCATAACTTCATCATTAAACCTTGCCCTCTAGTTTTAAAGAAAAATCCTTCCAGTTTTGCACTACTATAAACTTGGTCAGTGATATTTTTATATGCCAATTCCACAAGTGGTGTCACAAATTCAAAATTCAAACTGATTTATTTCACCTAAATAAAATTGTAATTATAATTAAATTTGCAAAGACTATTTCTTTCCTTTTTTTGTATTTTAGGGAAAGGCCTACAGAGTGTTCAGGGTCTCACTACTAGATTGGACTCCTAGTGATCCACCTGTTTACAGCTTCCCAAGTGCTGGGATTCCAGGAGCATGCCACCATGCCCAGTCTCAATTGCCATCTCAGTGCACCCTGGGGGTAGGGCCAGCATGGCAGGCCAAGCGATTGAACCCTCAGCCCCTGCACCTGCTTGCAGGTGCTTTAATCCACTGAGATATTTGGTCAGTCATTAAGACTATTTCATAATCTCTCTCAAAATGTAGTGATCACAACCATTACTATCACTGAATTAATAGCATTTCAAAACAATCAATGATTTTAGGTCTCGGGTTACTGTTACATAAAATGAGGGAGCTATGCCATATTAACTCTACAGTTCTTTCCAGATTTATAATTCCAAACATTTCATTGACCTAAACCTATCACACTGTGTACTTCTAAATGCATATGAAGGTTATACTTTAGTGCCTCCTCATTTAGTCTTCTACCTTGGAGGCTAATTAATCATATTTAAATTCTTACACATGAATAACAAACTTATAAATTTTATATATGGATCCTGCATTAGGAAGAGTTATAAAGCAAACCCAAGTTTCTTATTTCCTTTTTCAGTTCTTATGATTTCCAGGTAGCATTCTATATTATCTCAGGGCCTTGTTCATGTTACACAAGTACCCTAGTACTCTGATAATCCCTAGCTCTTTTAATTTTTTTTTATTTTCGGACAGAGTCTTGGTAAATTTCACAGGCTGGCCTTGAACTTGAAGTCCTCCCTCAGCCTCCCAAATAGTTGGGATTACAGGCATGCCTTTCACCACTCACTTTATTCTATATTCTCATAGATTTATTCCTTAAATTTTCCTATGGTGTTAATAACTGACAATTTGTTAGAGCACTCTCCTCTAAAAGATATTTTAATACAAGATTCTGGAAGAAAGAAATCCCTTCAAAACAAAGAAATCATCCCATCATGGTTGAACTTCAGGCTCTACAATGAGTGTTTGTGGCATATTTACTCTAAGAAGATATCACATTCCTTTATTGTTTCTTTTTTGTATGTTTGTGATACATAATATTTACTTTAATCATGGAGAACTGTCACAAATACATATTACATCTTAATCATTTTTACTTCATTTTCCCCTCCCCTGTCTCCTCCATCCCCATATCCACTTCATATCTCCACAAAGCCTACCTCTTTCTTTCCTATCACCTATCTTTTATTTTACTCTTTACCTTATTTATATTGTGCATTTCTTCCATAAGAGGAACCATATAATATTAACCTTCTGTGTCTGATATATTTTACTTAGAATGATGGTCTCAAGATCATCCATTTTCCTAAAATGACTCAAATTTACCCTTCTTTAAGGCTTAGTACACCATTGTGTATGTATACCCCATATTTTCTTTAACCACTTATGCTGATGAGCCCATAGGCTACTTCCAACTTTCAGCTATTCTAAATTGTGTGGCTATATACATGGGTATTCATATATTACTTTAATGTGTCTTTAACTGTTTTGGGAAGATACTCAAAAGCAGTGTAACAGGGTCAAAGGAAACTTCAAGTTTTATTTATTTGCAGAATCTTCTCATTGGTTTTCATAGTAGTTGTACTAGAAAACATTCTCCCCAACAATGTAGAACAGTTTCTTTTCCCTTACAACCTGGCCAGCATTTGTTTTCTGAGTTCCTCATGATAGTCATTCTTGCTGGGGTAATGTGAAATTGCTTTGTGTTTCTCCAATCTGCTGCATAGGCTGACATTATATCCTACAGGGATAGATTTTCCTTAGGTTTTCTCTGCTTAGACATATACTAAATGTTTCCAGACTAAAAGATTGGCTGTACTTATTATATATTTATGCATTTAGCACATTGCTATAGCCATTGTGGTCCTATTCCTGTTGCGGTCCACAAATGAGATGCTTATTAGAAGAGACTTACCTCATAAGAAAGCATGAAAAATTCTCTCATCATAGCTGGATCTTTATTGCACTGCACAGACAAGTTCCAAGCTGAAAGATGACGTGAAATAATAGAATTCTTCCTGGGGAAATAGCTCAGTGGCCTAAGTGCCTGTCTGGCAAGGGAAGGTCCTGAGTTCGATCCCCTGTAACAACAACAACAAAAAACCCTCTGAAAATCTATTTAATCTGTATGATTGTAATCTCTCCTTGCTACATCTTTACTATTAATATACCAAAAGGTATTTCTCAGAGATTAAGAAATTAGTTTTAGTTTTATAGAAAAAGTTTTTACAGGTAAATATAGGGATCCTATTACTTGTAATCTTCCACTTTAGGCCAATGACCAATGGAGTCACGGGGGAACTTTTTAAAAACTGGGGACATACAAAAAGAATTAGTTGGTGTAAATTCACTGAAAATATGAAAAATCAACGTGAAAATTGTGAAAGGATGTTAAAATTCTGCTAAGAACAGAGCACATCCCAAAACAATTAATGTTGCAAAAAAGATTGCTGGAGATATTCACATTTTTCAAAGAACATTGGGAGCGCCAATTAGGCAACATGATCTTCACCTTGGAAATTCAAAATTAAAATATAGTAAAAGAAGTAGAAAATATCTTTTCAAACTTTCAAAGGATCAAAGTAATTGAACTTTTTTATCATTTAAATATCATTTTTTCCATTATTTGCATACATTTTTAGAAGCAGATTGTTGATTTATTTCCTTGTAGATTAGAACCCCAACAAATCCCATGGCACAGGGCAAGATTCATATAGAAACAAAGCTAGATTTTGCTTATTTATCACTGTGGTAATTGCCTCCAACTTTATTTATTTATTTATTTATTTATTTATTTATTTTGTATTTTAGGGAAGGATCCACAAGGTGTTCAAGGTCTCACTACTAGATCAGTCATCTGCCTGTTTACAGCCTCCCAAGTGCTAGGATTACAGGTGCACCACCACACCCAGTCTTAATTGCTGTTTCAGCGTGCCCCGGGGGTGTGGCAGGCATGGCAGGGCCCTGGATTGAATCCCCAGCTCCTGTGCCTGCTTGCAGGTGCTTTAATCTGCTGAGCTATTTGGC
>NW_004524923.1:714478-716222 GCF_000260255.1 Octodon degus
CTCTTTCCCTTGCCAAGTTTTAATTCATTATTTTATTCTTAGAGCTATTTCTAGAGGAAAGGAAGGAAAACAATACTAAGTACCCTACTGCGTGGTAGGAGAGAAAGAAATAATTCAGCAATCAGATTTTGTAATAACTATATAAAGTGTATGTGTTTCCATTTTATATAATTAATGAAGCTAAAATTAAGCAAGTTATACTTGTACCCATAGCTACAAATGAAAGATCCACAATTTGAACCCACATGTAATTCTTTCTACAATGTTTGCCGTAAGTCACAAAATGTGCTTTTACCTATTGTTCAAAACCAATGAGTTTCCTTAGCCCCGGAATTGAAAGCTGAGGTTTCTCCTTGAAATAGCAGAGTAAATTTCAGGAGTCCTGGATGAAAGAAGAAAATGAGAAACTTAGGTCTTGTACTTTTTGTGACATTAAAGTTGCTAATCCTCTTTTAAAACAGTCTCACTTGAGTTTGAAATTAGAAAGTACTTTTTTGTGTATGTGTGCATGGGTACATCAAAAATAATTCAAATGATGAAAAGTTCCAAGAAGCTGTTAAATCAAACTTTGGAGGGCTGGCCAGATAGCTCAGTGGATTAAAGCACCTGCTTAGACAGATGCAGAGTCCAGGGTTTGATCTCAAGCGTGCTGTGCCGGCCCTGCTCCCGGGGCATGCTGAGATGGTGATTGAGACTGGCGTGTTGGTGCTAGCCTGTAATTCCAGACTTGGGAGGCTGAAAACAGGAGGATCGTGATGAATCTGATGTGTGTAGTGAGACCTTGTAGACCCTGTACTAAATACATATTAAAAAAACTTTGGAGGACAGTCACGTCTTTGGAGAGATTCACAGTTTCAGTTAGTGCAATAATTTACCACCTAAAGTAGAAAGATACAACTTACATGTAAGAAAATAAAGAACAAGATCAAGTATTTAAAATCCTGAGATGGTACATTTTTGTTTATTTTGTGAGACAGGGTTTCAAGGCTGACCTTGAACTCACTATGTATCCTAGGTTGCCTTGGTATTCATCCTCCTGCCTCAGCCTCCAGCATGCTGAGATACAGGCATGCACCACCGTGCCTGGCTCTGAAATAGTACTTTGTTGAGTTAAACTATCAACACAGAAAGAAAAATCTTAACTAGAGATTGAGAAGTAAAAATATCTCAATGGACTGCCAAAATATTTACTTAGCTTCCACAGCAAGCATAATTTACCACCCGAACATTCCATCAGCACCAGAAAGCATTTAGCACTTATCCCATATCTCCAAAAAATAATCACACCAGCCAGCAATGTTTTCCTCTTTGAAAAGCTTTGGCTTCTAAAGCATTTTGCTATGTTAACATTCTGTTGACAGGTATTTGAGGTATAAAATTGAACTGCTACAATAAATGGAATAGAGTTTCCAAGATATGAAATTTTTGGTGTGTTTTGGATGTAAAAGAAAAGAGGCACATGGAAAATCAAAATTAAAAGATCTGTTAGGTGGTATCTATCTGTTAGATAGATACCACCTAAGAAAGCATGGAGTTGGCAGCAGAATGTGATGCCACTAGATCACCTCCAATTAAATAGACAGGGAAGAACTGTGAGTACATAGAGGAGATGACTCACACCTTTGTCAGATAGATGATAGATGATAGATAGATAGATAGATAGATAGATAGATAGATAGATGAGAGATAGATGAATGATGATGGCTGCCTTCAAAAGAAGGGAATAAAACATTCAAATTTTACT
>NW_004524923.1:724120-731344 GCF_000260255.1 Octodon degus
TCCTTTTTAATTTTCAATTTGCAGTTTAGAAGTAACAATGATTAGAAAGAAAAGAAGGAAAGGAAGGAAGAAGGGAAATATCCACAAAATAAATTGGAATAAAAGCAGTGGATTGTATCACAAGTGCATACTTGTGATCCCAGCCCTTGGGAACCCCAGGCAGGAAGATTAACACAAGTTCAAGCCCAGCCTAGGATATAGAGCAAGGTCAAATCCATCCTGAACTACATAGTGAGACCCTGTCTCAAAAAAATCAGAAACCAAACTAAACCAAAACCAGAACTAAAGTCACATTTGAGATGAATGGTAGTGATGCCAAACTCTGCTTGTGAATAAAGAAACCAAATCAGACTCCTGTGGTAAATGTTAATAAGGAGCATGAAGCTTTACTCAAATGCAAGGTTAGAGTCAGTGCACTCAATGTACCTGGAGAACTAAACAGAGTAAAGGGGCAAAATTAAGGACCAAAAATAACCAATGAGGCATTTCCTGTATTCAACCATGTCAAAAGCTGATCCCTTTTTTTCTTTCTAAAAAAAAAAGAAGGAAGTGTTCAACTATTGCAAACTTTTACTATAGAGATGAGCTACAAAGACATTATTTGTGCCTGGAAAATGGGCTAGAAAATGGTAATGTGTGCAGTTTGATGTTCAAGATTCCTATCTATTATTTCAACATTCTTTCCCCTGCTAAAAGATACAGTTACTCATCCACATGCCCTAATTTTCTTCTCTCTTCTACTTTTACACTTATTTTCCTCAATGGATTCAAATGACTGATAACATTTTATATTATAAATATTACAGGGCCATAAAACTTGGGAGCAGTAATAACCACTGTAATTTATAAGTTTTGTGTTTTTAAAGAGGGGTTATTAGAACACTTGCTTTAAATAAAACTGTATAAAAGTATAACACATAAGAAAAGACAGGACTAGGGCCAATCAGATAGCTCAGTGGATTAAAGCACCTGCTAGGCAGATGCAGGGACCAGGGTTTTATCCCCAGCGTGTTGTGCAGGCCCTGCCCCTGGGGCAGGCTGAGATGGCAAATGAGACTGGGCATGGTGGTGCGTGCCTATAATCCCAGTGCTTGAGAAGCTGAAAACAGGAGGATCACTACGAGTCCGATCTATGTAGTGAGACCCTGTAGAAACTGCACTAAATACTTTTTTAAAAAAGAGAAAGAAAAGACAGGGCCGAGGTAGTAGCTCAGTGGTACAGTGCTTGCCTAGCATGCTGAAGGCCCAGAACTGGAAAAATAAAAGTGAAAGTAGAGAGCACTAGTTGAACAAGAGGTGGACAAAGGCCTGAAGTGGACAGTGCCACAAAATCTCCAGAATTCTAAGGAATGTCATTTAAAGAAAAACTTATTTCATACAAAACCCTCATTTTACAGATAGAGGTTATAGGCCTGGTGATGAGGGGTATTTTGTTCCAGGTGATGGAGTTAGTGAAAAAGTCAGCTGCATATCCAGCTGCTCCTGGTGAACTTCTTTACGGGTATTTGAGTTTTCAAAGGGAACTCTGTGTTTCCAGCTCTGGTTGTAGGGAAATGAAAGCTGTCACTCTGCCCTAACACTGAAAATCTTACTAGACAGAAAAGTCAACAACTCTTGCATTCATAGAAGTAGCGATGAAAGGGCAAATAACTGCTACAAAGATCGGAGAGACAGACAGGGGAATACAGGGAGTCACAGCTCAATAGACTAAACCACCATGGAACCCATGCTGTCGTAAGAAAGTCTGAACTGTACTTGACAAATCACTGAAGGCTTAGTTGGGTGATGTCTAAGTTAGAAACTCAAAGGGGACCCAGTCAGAAGGGAGCTTTTATAGTTTTGTGATTTTTTTTTACTTAAAATAATTAATTTTTTCAACTTTTCTTTTCTTACTGGTATGTGTTTACACTACATAATAATTACATTCTGCATGAGGATATGATACATGTACACAACACATCTTGATTAACCTTCCCCTTCCTCCACACTTCTTCCATCTCTTGGTCCTCCTCACTTAGCAAAAGTTCTATTTCCCTATTGTCTATTATCTATCTTTTATTTTGCTGTTTATTTATATTCAGGGTTTCTCATATAAGAGCAAGCAAGTGATATTTAAACTTGTGAGGCTGATTATTTACTTAATATTATGATATCAAGTGTGTTCACTTTTCAACAAATGACTCAACTTTATCCTTATTTATGGAACAGTAGCACTTTAGTGTGTATAAATTCCCCATTTTATTTATTTACCTGTTGGTGAATGGATGTATAGGCAGCTTTCAAGCTTCAGCTACTATGAATTGTGCAGCTATAAATATGGGTATGTATGTACCACTGTGATATGATACTTTTAACTCTTTCAAAATTAATTTATATTTTCTAATTGCATTGATTTCAGTCCTTTCTTTCCTTTTCTGGTAAGATTAGCTAAGGGTTTGTCTATTTTGTTTATTCTTTCAAAGAACCACCTCTTTTACTCATTGGTTCTTTATATTGCTGTTTTAGTTTGAATTCATTAGTTTCCACTCTAATCTTACAATTTTCATTTATCACACAAATGTGATTACTTCTTTTCCTTTATTATAATTAAGTTTATTCATTACTTTTTATTCTCTTCAAAAAAAAGAAATCAAGAAAGGTAACAAAAAGAATAAACAAGAAAAAGATGAAGAAGCAGAGAGGAAAACAAAGGGGGGCATTAAAATAAGGAAAAAAATAAAAGGAAAGAGAAATTCTAATTCTCCCATTACCAATAAAGAAAATAGGAGAGAAAAATTGGTTCAAAAAATTTCTCTGTGCATAGTGTGCCTTAGGAGAGTCACCTAGAGAGGAAACATTTTCTCAGGCTTTCACAGACAGCAAATTGGTTAAGCAATGGCCATGACTCATCCGTATGGCTGACACTGACAAAAGATCCACAAGTTGCTGTACATGGTTCCAGGCTAAATGCTGAGGAGATCTGACTGATCTTGTCAGATACAAAAGTTACATTTCTTGTTATATAGGTCTTGCTTTAACTTGGTCTTAACCATCCAGCAGAAATGTGTAACCACGAGGTACAAAAAGTAAAGCTATATTAATATACTGAGCTGTAAAAGGCTCAAGTCAACAATCTCAGTCAATTGCCAGATGTGCTGATAACTCACTGCTATTATGGACTATTGGACTATATTGAGTTATTTTGCTGAATTCAGGTATCTACAATCTTTGGCCTGGTATCAACTATGAAAAGGTCCTTCAAAGACTTCTCCAAATACAGCTTCTCTATCTGCAATGGAACACCCATCTCTGACAAAATAAAACAAAACGAAAAAGGGGGATATAAATAAAGGAACAGCCATGTTCGCCGAACACCCAGACCCAGTCCTAGCCCAGACCTGGTGAGTGTGTGGAGAGCTTCCGGCTACACTGTGCCAGCAGGACCTACTGGTTCCAGCCCAGGCACAGCATGGGTAAGACCTTCTTCCACCCCCTTGGGACACCTCCAATCACTCCGCAGCATCTCCTCCACCCCGCCTGTCAAGTAGGAATTTCTGCCACGTTCCAAGAACCCCCAGAACCAGTCCTAGCCCAGGCCCGGTGAGTGTGTGGGACAGCTTCCAGCTACCCTGGGCCAGCAGGACCTACTGGTCTCAGCCCAGGCACAGCGTGGGTGACACCCTCTTTCACCCTCTTGGGACGCCCTCCATCACTCCGTAGCACCACCCTACACCCTGAACACAGAGTACGAAATTCTGTCGCATTCTGGGAACCCCCAGATCCAGTCCTAGTCCAGGACCGGTGAGTGTGTGGGAGAGCTGCCTCTCCCCCCTACTCCACCTGGTCCCCACCAAGTTCAGCTCAGGCCTGGCATACAGGCCTTCGGATATAACCTTTCAGCTGCAATCCCTGCAGAGAGTGTAGGGGACAGAACCATCCAGCTAGTCCAGGAGCAGAATATCTTGACAGAGGGGCACAACAGGTTCACCCCCAAGGACAGCAACAGGAAGAAACTGAGCACAGCAGCCAGACCCAAGGGAGGCACAGCTGGATAAATCCAAACTTTGTAGATCTACACCTGAACTTCAGTAGGTGCTAAGGCTATAACTGCAGCAATGATCTACAACAAAGGTCAGAAGACAGTGCTACACAAAATGACAACGAGAAGGAGCAAAATGCAACCTCAGACCCCAAGCCCACCCATAACAAGTGTAGAGGACACTAACACAGAACAAATTGGGAATCACACAGTTGAAAGCAATGAGTCAACGGCTTCTGAAATAAAGGAACAGCTGTAGAAAGGTATAGAGGAACTCAGATTGGAAATGAAAAAAGAAATCCCTGAATTAATAACATCTGCAGTGAAGAATCAAATGCAGAAACATATGGAGGATACCCAAGGCCTACCCATAACAAGGGCAGAGGACACTAGCCCTCAGCTCAAATGTATGAATTAATAGCATTGATAGTAAATAAGCAACAGCAGAAAGTCATAGAGGAACTCAGAGCAGAATTCTTTTGTACTAACTCAGCTCAAATGTACGGATTAATAGTGTCGATAATAAATAAACAACAGCAGAAAGTTATAGAGGAAATCAGAGTGGAATTATTTGCTGAAATAAAAAAAAGAATTCTCAGAAGTCCTGGCATCTGAAGTAAAGAATTCACTACAGAAACATAGGGAGGAAGCCCAAACTGAAAAAAACACTTCAGTAAAGGAATTTCTAACTGCTTCTAAAGAAGACATTGATAAAAAACAAAATAGAGATTAGAAAAATAATGGATTCCTTGAATGAGCAATACAGGAAAGAAATAGATCACATGAAGTGGAGTCAAAGAGATATAGAGGAAAATAAATCTCAATCACAAGCTTGCAAAACTGTTTAAGTGAAAGTGAAGACAGTTTCAGATCTTGAAGACACTGGTGCAACTAGTGAAAAGGTAAGAACGGATCTCTTAAAAACAATTGGATGGAGGAAAAAATAATCCATCACCTGCAAGATGATGCAAAGATGAACAATGTGAGACTAATAGGCATCAATGAGAAAGAAGGAGTCAAAGAAATGACATTAAAAATATATGGGCACAAGTAATAGCAGAAAACTTCACAAACATGAGGAAACAATCTGATATTCAGGTAGCCGAAGCATACAGAATGCCAAGTAACCTCAGCCCAATTAAAAACACACCTAGACATATAATAGTTAAGATCCCAGAAATTCAGCACAAGAATAATAGACTGAGAGGCACCTGCTGGCGGCGGGGTGGAGCCGGGCGCCCGCACCCCGGCACCCCTGCACCCCGGCACCCCTGCACCCCGGCACCCCAGCACCCCGAGGAGGCCGGTGCCGGGAGCACCGCTGCCTGGAGACTGCCCGGTGGCAGAGACGAGGGTTAAATCCTCCACACAGAGTGAAGTCTATCTCCATGACAACATTCACACAATAAGAAATTGAATTCCTGCAAAAACAGATCAGCCACTTTTAAGGTGCTGTCATATATCTTGGAATGAATGAACTAAAATCATTTTAACTATTACTACTGGAAAGTTACAAAGGCAAAATTGGAAGGCTTTATTTGTTCTTGAATTTTTCCTTTCTAAAGAGCTCTTCTATTTATACATGCCTAAATTCTTTTAAAATGTAGAGGGATACCTGTCTGCATAATAAAGCTGATCATGTTTTGCTACAGTTTGCAGGTGGAAAAAAATAAATATTAGAAAATATGCTATTGTTTTGCATTCTTGCTGTAATGCCTTTACCAAAGTGGCCTTAAATATGAGTAGTGAATTGAGAACATCTTGAATTCTTAAAGACTTCTACTGACTAACTTTTTATAAAAAGGCCATGTAGAAAATTTATTAAAACTACTAGGACTGCTATATTCAGGAATATGTCCGTGGTAAAAGCATTTAAATGTAGCTTGTCACATTCACCGTAATACTTCTAATTTCTTTGCAACTTGTTAATTTTGTGAAATTTGTATATATGAAAAATTTGCATGTATGTGAATTTACAAATTTTTTAAAAGATCTTGAACTGTCAGACTGCAAAAGGCCTATTTTAAAATTTTGTCATTGAATGTATTGGAAGAAGACATGTATTAACTGTGACATGATTGCACCTGTTTTTGTGTTTTCCCCCTCCCCCCTTTTCTGGACAAACTGATATTATCCATAGAACATTTGTTCATGTTTGTCTTTTGGAGAAAAAACTGGAAGCCAGTGTTACCTTAAGTTTATGGAATATTTTGTTTAAAAAAGGCAGTGATCCTAAGTATAGTAGCATCTTTTAGTTAATATTCCACTGAACTTGTTTATTTATATATAGTAAAGCCTCATTCATCCAGAGATAATCTGGCAGTCTCATCGGTACAGAAACAGCTAAGAAACGTGGATTTTTTTTAAAGATGCCTTCTAGCAACCCATACGTCGTGAAGTCTGTGTTGGAACACACACGTTTGTTTTTATGTAAAATTTAAATAATTTTGATTATTGAGTTCCTTAGCCCCATAGCATATTTGTAGCCGAGAACTGATGACTTGGAAAGTAGACTGAAAAGACCATGGAGAACATACACCATCCACATTCACTCTCAGTATAGGGACAGCCAACTCAGCTGAAAGGACATCATAGTGTTACATCATCTTCTCACACTGGTCCGTTATTATACCTCTGTGCCACCAAGAAAGGGTGAAATTGAATATAAAAATATGTAATACCTATATGAAAAGATTTATTTTAAAATGCTTCAAAATCTTGAAAAGCATTGGCATTAAAAGAGATGAATATCGGTTTCCTCCACTAAAAAAAAAAAAAAAAAAAAAAAAAAACAATAATAGACTGAAAGCCACTAGAGAAAAGAAGAAGATCACATTCAAAGGAAAACCCATCAGAATTATGGCCAATGTCTCTTCACAAATCATGAAGGCAAGAAGAGCATGGAGCAGAGAACTAAAAGGCCTCTATGAAAACAAATTCCAGCCCAGATTACTATACCCTGCGAAACTCTCTTTCAAGTTTCATGGAGAAGTGAAATGCTTTCATGAAAAAGAGGAGCTAAAAATTTTCATGATGACAAAGCCGAAACTACACAGGCTACTGAAAGATGTTCTGGACAGGGACCAAAATGATCAGAACTCCATGAAGGAGATCAGAAGTAATCAACTAAATAGGGCAAGCAATTAAATACTGGAGAAAAAGGAGTAAACAACAACAGGTAAATAACATGTCAATCATAAGTCAAT
>NW_004524923.1:734954-740889 GCF_000260255.1 Octodon degus
AGAAGCTACTAGAATTAATACAGAAATTCAGTAGCATAGCAGGTTATAAAGTCAATACCCAAAAGTCAATAGCATTCCTCTACACAGACAGCAAACACACTAGGAAGGAAATTATAGAAACAATACCGTTTAGAATAGTACCAAGGAAAATGAAATACCTTGGAATTAATCTAATTAAAGAAATCAAAGACCTTTTCAATGAAAAATACAGTACTCTGAAAAAAGAGATCGCAGAGGATTTCAGAAAATGGAAAGATATTCCATGCTCCTGGATAGGAACCAACATTGTGAAGATGGCCATACTGCTAAAATTGCTGTACAGATTTAATGCAATCTCTGACTACCACCAACATGCCTCACAGAGGTTGAGAAATCATTCCTAAAATTTATTTGGAACCTGAAAAGACCTAGAATAGAAAAGGCAATTCTGGGCAATAAAGACAAGGCAGGAGGCATTACAATTCCTGACTTGAAATTGTACTACAAGGCTACTGTGATAAAATCAGCATGGTAATGTCAAGAAAATAGACCTGAGGATCAATGGAATAGATTAGAAGATGCTGAAGCCCCTACGAATACACTCAGGCACCTTATCTTTGATAAAGGCACCAAACATACTCACTGGAGGAATGATAGCCTCTTTAACAAATGGTGCTGGGAAAACTGGCTCTCTACATTCCTAAAACTCAAACTTGACCCAGGTCTATCACCATGCACTAAACTAAAGTTAAAATGGATTAAAGATCTAAACATTAAAGCAGATACACTAAATCTCCTGGAAGAAAAAGTAGGAGGAACTCTTGAAGACATAGGTGTAGACAAAGACTTCATGAACAAAAATAAAATCACACGGAAAACAGTTGAAAGAATGAACAACTGGGACCTGCTCTTACTGAGAAGTTTTTTCATGTCAAAAGAAATTAACCAACACAGTGAAAAGGCAACCCACAAACTTGAAAAAAATCATGACAAAGTAAGTACTTTGTCAGTACTTTGACAAAGTCAGTACTTTGTCTAAATGAGTACTCGGACAAAGGTCTGCTCTCTAGAATTTATAAAGAACTAAAAAACACTAGGGCCCCAAAATTTAAAGACCCAATCCAGAAATGGGCATCCAAGATGATCACATGCTTCTCAGAGGATGAAATTAAAGAAACCAATAAATATATGAAAAAATGCTCCACATCACTAGCCTTCCACGAAATACAAATTAAAACAACATTGAGATATCATCTCATCCCAGAAAGAATGGCTATCATAAAGAAATCACCCAACAACAAATGTTGGAGAGGCTGTGGGGAAAAAATGAACCCTTCTCCACTGCTGGTGGGAATGTAGACTGGTGCAACCTTTATGGAAAGCAGTTTGGAGGCTCCTTAGAAAAGTTGGACTGGAATTCCCATTTAAACCAGCTATTCCTCTACTGGGAATTTTCCTGGAGGATCTGAAAATATCATATCATAGGCATATATGTGTGTCTATGTTTATAGCAGAGCAATTTGTGATAGCCAAATCTTGGAAATAACAAAGATGCCCATCACCTGAGGAATGGTAGAAAAAGATGAGGTATTTTTACACAATGGAGTATTACTCAGCTATAAAGAATGATAAACTCGAAGCCCTTATATTGAAGTGGATACCACTTGAACATATACTCATAAGTGAAATAAACCAGACACACATGTGTAAATATCATATAGTTTCCCTAGTATAAGAACTCAAAAGAAGATATAGAAAAAGAAATATATAATACAAGTGAAAGGAAAGCAGTTTCTCGAGGACTAACTAATCAAGAGAAGGAAAGGTGAAGAGCTAGGAAACATGACAATGTCAAGCCATAATGTTATATGTAGAAGATGGGCAAGGCAATGGTCCTGAGAATCTCCAGAATGTTTTTGAATCTAGCAGTTAATTGGAAAGATTCTCACCCTGACTAACTATATATACTGATACCTGTGAACTAAGCAACTGCCCTGAAGATGGTAATTTGTAATAGTAGTTTCATGCTTGGACTGCCTGTCATTCTGGTCTTCTGAATATGGGCTGTTTGTCATGACATGTCAGTTGCTGCTGTGCTGTCTCTTGGGTAGATGATTGTTCAAAAAGAAAGGGGTAGTGAATGAAGGCAAGAGATAGGAAAAGGAATATTGAGGGACTGTCCTGCTTCAAGGTTTTATATGGTTAGATTTTTGGACTTGTGTGTAAAATAAGAAGTATATAATTCTGTATGCCTATTTTTAAAAATAAATTCTAATTTTTAAATATTTTTTCATCATATTCTATATGAACTTAAAGTTCAATATATCAATACTTGATATAAAATACCTATTCCATGTTAAGCCTAAGATGTTTGATATTCAGACATATATTGATGTTAATCTTAACAGCTTAGGTTGTATGGTAATAACAATAAGCTTGTCCTCTGTTTAACAACCTAAGTTTGCAGACCAAAATTAGAGAAAAAGTAGGGCCACAAGGAAAGCCAACATTTTGACCCTAGCCTTCCAAGGTCAATTAAAACTCAGGACATATGAGAACTTGTACTGTAACGTCATGTAACTCGGTAGTGTCCCAAATTTTCTGATCAAGGAGATTATGGAGCCAAAGAGGAAAGTGATCGATGATGTAGAGTGTGCCTAAGGAGAGTCCCATGGAGAGAAAACATTCTGTCAGGTTTTCACAGAAAGCACATTGGCCAAGCAATGGCCATGACTCATCCACATGGCTGACACTGACAAAGGTTCTACAATCTGAGGTACAGGATCTCAGGATAAATCCTGAGGGGATGTCACTGACCTCATCAGACCCAAAAGCTACAACTCTTCTTGCATAGGTCCTGCTTTACCTTGGTCTTAACCATCCAGCAGAAAAGTATAAAAACGAAGTATAAGACGTAAAGCCATGCTGTTATGTTGAGCTGTAGGGGATTCAGGTCAACAATTTCTGACATTGCCAGTGAAGTGGAAGACCCAATACTTTTATGGACTACTGCACTCTTCTAGAATATTTTGCTGAGTTTACACACCTATTATATTTAAATGATGGAACTTAATAAAAAAAGGGGATACAGGTGAATGTCCATTTTGTATCTGTGTATTCAAAGTGGTTAGGATAGACATATAGATACATTCTCTTAATGAATAGAGGAATTTGTTCTAATGATGTTTGTAAATAGGATATCAAGTTCGCATCTTGTACAGTAATTAACCACTAGGAAGAATGTATGCAATGTGTTAATTATTGAAACTGTCCTTCCAATTTGGTTTGAAACTGTCTCATTGCTATTTGTTTTTCAATAAAATTATGGAAGAAAATAAATAAATAAAGGACCATTTTATAGTGAAAAAATATATATGTATATGCAAGATAGGATAGATACATAGCTACTTTCTCTCAGTTCAAAGAGAAGAAATGTTTATACTAATATTGTTTAGACAGGATATCATGTCTTCCTCTTGTCCTCTGAATAACTACTATGAAGACATTATGCAATGTATCAATTATTGTAACTGTTGTACTAATGTATTTTGAAACTATTTCATTGCTATTTTATCTTTTTTCTCATTAAAATGAATAAATATTTTAAAAATTCCTCTGCACTCTTTAATGAATGGCTTCTTTGTAGGTTCTGCAGTGCTGGAATCCAGGAAGTCACAATTTTCTCTACCTTATCTTTTACATCCTATGGGTTTTATGTGGTGCCACAAATCCCACTTCAGAGACCCCTCTGAGTATCACCCCAGGCTATGGCAACTATCTCAGCTGAGTGTGTCTTTACTCATATTGGTAGTCCTGTACATCAATCAGATAACTGGTCTCTGCTGCCTCTAGGCAGAAGGGCAGGGGTTTTAGCAGACTGCTGGAGTTAATGCCAGCACTTTCAGATCTAGCCACTGTAGGGAAATACTGGAGATCCTGTTCTGTTGTTCTGTGGCTCAGTCCTGAACAATTAACCACTTCCCGTATTGGCTTCTGATTAAATCCTCTCAAACATGGAAGAAACTGCGTAGGATTTCTTCTCCAATTCTAGCCTGCTGTGAAGAAGTAACTTTCAGAATAACACCCCATGCTGATTTTGTAGTTTATAATATCTGTGGGCTGGTCTTGGGACTAGCACTTCTCCCTAGAACTGCCAGCTCTCTGGGGCTTAATGTTCTCTCCTGGGGTGTTTGTCTTGTCTATGCTTAGGTTAGTTGGTTTGACAGTGCTTCTGCTTCCCCTTGCTGAGGATAAACAAAATGCAGAGTGGGCTTGGAGTTGGCAGATAGCCATAGCCAGAGCATGGAACCCACTCAGAGTTGGCTCAGAGAGAACATCACAGGGGCAGCTTCTACCCACTGTACATATGAGGAGAGCAACTATAAGGAACTATGTGTACCTTCCCCATTTTGGTCTGAGTTTAAACTGTGTTAAAAAGTACCTCAAATAAAAAATAAATGAAACAAAACTTTAGCATAATAAAAGCACATTTTCTGAAACAACAGAAGAAATATGGAAAGTACTGGCAAGGACAACTAAGGAGATTTATAGGAAATAAGGTAGCATGTACTAGTATCAGAAAGGAGTCTAGCATTATTTAATTAGTTTGACTTTAGGAAAAGTAACACTTTTTTCAGGAATAATCTTGAAAGTCTTAAAAGTTTATATAAAGTGTCTTCTTACAGAAAATTTCATTTATTTGTATTTCTCACTGAGTTAAAGTTAATATCTTTACTCAGTGACTCAATATAAAATGAAGGAAGAGGGGTTAAAGAGAGGACAGGGGAATGGGAAAAAAGAAAAACTAAGATACATCATGCATAGGTACAAATCCCTATGATGACTGTGATCATTATGTATATACAAATTGTACCAACAAACTTGATTTAAAAATGTAGAAAGAAGGAGCCAGAGAGACAGTTCAGGGGCATATGCTCTGCCTGGCAAGCACAAGATCCCCAGTTCAATACTCAGTACCACAGAAAAAAGAGAAAAACCTAGAAAGAGTCCATTAATGCAAATAAATAGTAAGAATAAGAATAAGTACATGGAAAAGGATATATATTCTAGTTGAGAGACAAATCAAATCGGGCCTCCAACTGGCTACATAGTGAGTTCAAGATCAGCCTCAGGGCCAACCAAATAGCTCAATGGATTAAAGCACCTTCTTAGGCAGGCACAGGGTCCAGGGTTTGATCCTCAGGCTTGCTGTGCTGGCCCTCTCCCCGGGGTGCATTGGGACAGCGATTGAGACTGGGCATGGTGGCGCTCACCTGTAATCCCAGCACTTGGGAGGCTGAAAACAGGAGAATACCTAGGAGTAAGATCAACATAGTGAGACCCTGTAGACCCTGCAGTCCCTGTACTAAAACCCCCAAAAAACCCAGCCTTAACTTCACAGTAAGACTCTGTTTCAGAAAACCAAAATAGAAAGAGGAAGGAGAGAAAGTGAGAGGGAGGGAAGGAAGAGAGAGAGAGAGAGAGAGAGAGAGAGAGAGAGAGAGAGAGAGAGAGAGATATTTAAATTTTACAAATAAAAATATAGCTTAGACAAATTAAAGTCTGGATTTTTCTTTTTTTTTTCTTTTTTTTTGCCATTTCTTAAGATAAACTAGAAGTCAGTGAAAAATCTGAAGCTAAAAATTCATTTTCTTAAAGAGAAGGAGAGGAAAAAAGAATTAAGATGTGTTCTGTACCTGTAGCAACTTCCTATGAGGAAGGTAATCATTATGGACTCCAAACATGTACTCATAAAAAGTGAAAAAAGAAAATAAGTAATTTTCTGGACACTTTTCATTGAATTATACTTTCAGAATAACACCCCATGCTGGTTTTGCAGTTTGTAATATCTGTGGGCTGGTTTGGGACTAGCACTTCTCCCTAGAACTGCCAGCTCTCTGGGGCTTAATGTTCTCTCCTGGGGTGTTTGTCTTGTCCATGCTTAGGTTAGTTGGTT
>NW_004524923.1:742369-746662 GCF_000260255.1 Octodon degus
AATAAAATTATGGAAAAAAATAAGAAAAAATAGAAGAATTATCTACATGGTTCTTTAGATCAGTTAAAGGAAACAGGCAACTTATCTTTCATGAGGATTTTGTTATGTTTTGTTTAATTCATTAAATGTTATTTATCATTCTAAAAAATTTAAATACTCAATTTAAAAATGGGCATCTGAGGTGAATATACACTTTCAGATGAAGAAATGCAATAGGTAAGTAAATATATGAAAAAAATTCAACATCACTGATCATTCAAGAAAGGCAATTTAAAACAAAACTGAGATTCCATCTCACTCAAGAAAGAATGGCTAAGTTCAAGATATTAGCCAGTAACAAATGCTTGAGGGGTTGTGAAGAAAAGAACTCTTCTCCACTGTACTTCTCTGTAGTACAACCATTATGGAAGCTGAGATTCCTTAAAAAGCTAGGATTTGAGGTCTGATTCAAGCCAAGCTATTCCCATCCTGGGTATTTTTTCACCATAACTGAAAACATTACACAACACAAATATATGTGCACACATGTTTATAGCACCACAATTTGTCAGAGTTAAATCCTGGAAATATCATATGTTCCCATCAACAGAGGAATGGATAAAGAAGGTGTGATATTTTTACATCATATAGCATTATTACACCATGAAACAATATATTTGAGGCTTTCATCAGTAAATGGATGCAAAGAATGACCTCTTAACTGAAATGAATCAAACCTGTATAGGCAAACATTGTATTGTCTCCTTAGTGTGAGAACCTGAAAGAGAAAATGGAATTGAAAGACTACAATAGGTACTAGGAAAGGAGAAGAAAATTACTTTAAAAAAAACTGTTACTGAGTTGAGGCAGACAGGACAAGGAGTGGAGGAAAGAGGTATATCTATGTGCTAAACCAGGGTGTTTTGGAGAACTGTACTGTGGATTTCTGCTGATCTATGGAAAAGAACACATAATGCTTATTTTGTTTTGTCTCCTTTTTTTCAATTGCTTGTTCTTTATCTGTGTCTTAGTTTTTTACACGTTGCTGGTACCCAATACTCAAAATGAATGAAGGAAAGTTTTATTTAGCTCACAGTTACTGGAGAGTTCAGTCCATATTCCACTGGCTCCAAGGCAAATGACAGCAGTTCATGTGGCAGAAAACAATGAAGAGCAGAGGAGGAGCAGCAGCTGCAGCGTCCATCAAGCCTCTCTCTTCCTTCTACGCTGAGCGCAAAGACCAGTGCTCCACAGTGAAGATCGGAGCTCCTCCAAAATGGCGCAGCTGTGAAGATCAAGCTCCTCTGAACACTGGGACTTCTCCACGGAAGTGGGGCAGGCTTGGGCCCCCATGCCCAGAACTGCCAAGTTGACACAATGTATCGACTAACACAATCTGTTTTAAATTACTTACATATTTCTTTTCTTTTTTTCTTTCTTCCAATTTTGCATGCATATATCTGGTAACCAGTTGAATAACTAGTTGAAAGACAATTCTGGCATTACAGCAAATACTGTGAAATTTCTATTATTTTGTTATGAGAAATTCTGTGTTACTTGTAATTTTTTGTTTGATAATATTTTGAACTTTAAAAAAATCATATGATATCCTCTGTAATGCAGATGTAGTGATTATCACCAAAAAGGTACAAACTAAAAAAAAAAAAACTTGGATGGTTACACTGTACTCATTTCCATAAAAAGTGAGCCACAAAGAATTTCAGGAAATATACCTAAATATTAATCAGCAGTTTTTTTTTAAATTTCAGACTTTTATAGTATTCTACTAATACATGTCAGCAACACTTCCATAATTAATATTTTTTCTCCCCCTCCGTAGACAAGCCTGGATGTACTCTCATTTTTCACCCATCTTTGTTTCTATGCATATTATGCAGACTCAATTGATCACAACATCTTGAGTAGATAAGGAGGTAGGAGTATTCTTCAAATGAGATTTTTAGGCATTTATAAAGTCTTTTTCAGGGTTCTTTGAATAAAATGCCAAGAACACTGGAAGTTGGTCAAATACAGCTCATATTTTAGAGACAGGAAAATCCCATTAAAAAGTCCTGCTATTAGTGTATTAAAGGGCAGAACCTGAGTACTGCCATCAATTAAATTTCTTCCTGGGAGCAATCTTACTAAGGAGATAAAGTTTAAACAGAAATTAATGAATTTTTTTTTCAGTAAAGTTAGTTCCCTTTCTTTTAAACCAGTTTTTGTCTTTCCATATAAGTTCACAAAGATTAAAAATTTCAGTATATATCTAGTAACATAATAAAATGAATTTGGCAGTCATTTTGCCAAAAACTGCTACAGAAAATACTCTTTATATGAAGAGTTTATTAGGCTAATCCAATAGTAAATGCCAAGGTAATAAATTGCAGCACCATCTCTGCATAGGCAGATTTCAAAATGCATACATCTCAAAATTCATATTAATCTAAGAAATTTATCCATCCTCTTCAGCTATACCAAAATCAAAGTTCTATGTCCATATTACCCTTTCTGTGTGCCAAATAGTACTTACAAAAATATCTAATTAACAGGATACCTATGTTCCCAAATAAAGAGGGTGTATCCATGAAACACATATGATTTTTTGAATACTGGTATTGACAATTTGATGATGAATAAGCTATCAGAAGAGTGGCTGCCTATTTAGGTCTAATGCAAAATACACTAAAATTCACCTAAAAAAACTAAAATGCAACAGAATAGCCATCATGAATGGAAAAAAAGATAACTTCCTGTACATGTGGCTTGGTAACCAGTTTTAAAAATTAAGTTCTTGGACTAGGGATATACAGCTCAGTGGCACAGCACTGAGCTTGTAAGAGCAAGGTCCTGAAGAACTTAATTTTGTGGGGTAGGGTATTGGGAATTAAACTTAGACTAATATCTTGCTCAAAGTAGTTGACAGATACAAGTTGAAGTATACGTATTTTTATGTTGGTAAGTAAGTAGGAGAATAAACAAAAAAAGAAAATTTTTTTGGCACATGCTCATGCATGACATGTTCATGAAGCATGGAAAAGAAGAAATGAGAAAAATCCTAAAAGCAAATATCTTCTTAAAGGAAGGTTTATAAATTTACATTTGCTATAAATACCAGGTAGAGAGCTAGTGTAAGAATTGTGAAATGGTAGAAACATTTTCTGAGTAGAAAATGGTTTCATCTAGGAGAAAGAATCAGAAATGAAAGTAATTTAAATAAGAAAATGGGCTTCATAGTTTACAAATAACATTTTCAAAAATCTTCACAGTTGATTTCCATAATTGTCATAAAGTTAGGTATTATTTTTATGGTACAAATGATAAATTAAGATTTAAAGGAGTTAGGCACTTAATAAGTGAGAGAGCCAGTATAGAAACACAAACCATGGTCTCTAGAATGGTTACTATGCTTTACTAAACCTATACATTAGTAACACCAAAATCTTGAAAGTAAAAAAAAAAATGAGTGCACTTTTTCACTACACTTATAATAAAATTTTGTCATTGTGAACTAGAAATGTGGAGACTAAATTTCCAAAGAGATGCTTATTTGTTTGCATGGTATGGCATTTTAAATCTGAATTTTCCTTTAAAAATAATATTTTGGCAATTTTATTTTTCATGTTATTTTAAGTGCAATTCACTTTCTCTTTTTGTTGTCTTACCTTAATTGCATTATACAGAAATAAAGAGAAATGAAAGAATTCTGTAGCAAACTTGGTATGAAAATGTGACACAAAATACAATAAAGGAATGTTTCTCTCGTATATGACTCATGATTCTATTCACTTTTTTCAAAAAGGAAAAGAGCCAAAAATTTACTAGATGGATATACATGAATTACCTGTAAAGCATATCAAGCAGCCAAACATAGGAGCATGGGTAGGGAACCTCTAATTACATGTAGGTCTTTTGGTTTATCATCTGTGAATACATTTTTTGAAGTGGTGATTGCCTGCAAAGCTGAAAAATGAAGAAATAATGGAAATGTATGAAATTCTTTTTTTTTCTCTAATGGCTTTTATTTTTTATTTTTTTGCATCAGTTATTTTATTTTAAAGAAAAAAAATAAAAACAATGGTACAAAATCTTGAAACAAGATTTTAGGAGAGTAACAATGGTTAGCACATTGTGTATTGTTACTGCCAAAGTAGTTTCTCATGTTACAAGACATAGGTAAGAAATAATAAATAAACAACATAGGTACAAACCTCTTTTTTTAAAGTCAACAGAAAATGGAAATATACTTTTTAAAGTTTCTAATACTAGGAGAAGATATCATACAATGTCTTTAAATAAATTGTAAGTCAAAGA
>NW_004524923.1:747848-779736 GCF_000260255.1 Octodon degus
TGTGATTTCCAGTTTCCTCAGTGCTAGTGTCTTCTGCAGTTGTACTGGGTAGACTTGGGGCCTGAGACTGCATTTTGTTCCTTCTCTTTGTCATTTTGTATACCACTGTCTTGTGACCTTTGGTGAAGAGCTTGGATAGAGTTATTACCTTAGCACCGGGTCTGGATCTACAAAGTTCAGGTTCCTCCAGGTGGGTGTTGCTTGGATCTGGCTGCTGTGCTCCACTTCTTTCTGTTGCAGCCGTTAGACTTGAACCCTTTGTGTCTCTCTGGCAAGATGTTCTGCTCCTGAATCAGCTGGGTGGATCTTGCCTCTAGCCTCTTTGCAGGGAGTTCTGCTGAAGGCTTCCATGCTGGGCCTGTGCTCTGGGTCTATTCAGGATCCAGAGGACCCCAGGTCATCTCACTCACTCGCCAGGCCTGCGCTCTGGGTCTGTTCAGGATCCTGCGGCCTGGGTCATCTCACTCTGAAATTCTTATCATAGATAATATTTAACTATAATTAATTCCACTGTATTGAATTTGGGGCTTATTTTATGACCAATATTGTCTTTACACATGGAGAGAAAACATTCTCTCAGGCTTTCACAGAGAGCTCATTGGCCAAGCAATGGCCGTGACTCATCCACATGGCTGACACTGACAAAGGTTCTATAATCTGAGGTACAGGATCTCAGGATAAATCCTTAGGGGATTTCACTGACCTTATCAGACCCAAAAGCTACAACTCTTGTTGCATAGGTCCTGCTTTACCTTGGTCTTAACCATCCAGCAGAAAAGTATAAAAACGAATGTCCATTTTGTATCTGTGTATTCAAAGTTGTTAGGATAGATGTATAGTTACATTCTCTTAATGAATAGAGGGATTTGTTCTAATAGTGTTTGTAAATAGGGTATCATGTTCGCATCTTGTACAGCAATTAACCACTAGGAAGAATGGATGCAATGTGTGAATTATTGAAACTGTCCTACCAATTTGGTTTGAAACTGTCTCATTGCTATTTGCTATTTGTTTCTCAATAAAATTATGGGAAAAAAACTGAAAGAAAAGAAAGACAGTTCAGACTTATGATCTGCTGCTTGTAATTATGACCCATTTTTTTCTTTTCTAATGTTCTGTGTATCTTGTTTCTAGAGCCTCAGTGCTTTTTTTCTTCTGTACATTGCACCTTGTTTATACAATACTGTTACTGATTATTATACTGTATGGTAGAGTACTGTACTACAGTGTTATGTTCTTTTATGCATTCATGTTTTGTTGTGTCTTGTTTATATTACAGTACTATGTATGAGACTTATGCCTTTAAAAGCAGTTATCAAGTTGTAGTTCATTTTGACTACTTCGTGGTTTGAATATTGTCATATTCATGTTATATACAATTCCTCATTTATTGGCCAGTTCAATCAATGCCCTAGTTGCTAGAATGGAACTTGGTCATTAAACAGGAATGGCAGTATTAGTATGTTAGAGAAAAACATTGTACATGAAGAAACTATAAGGACAATGTTTTGAGGTTGTAACAAGGACATTCATGTTATTAAACTAGCAAAGGTAAGGGTACCGGGATAAGAATTGAGGACACAGAAGTAGACAGAGATCAGAGAACACAGGATCTTATAGACTATGGCAAAGATACTGAATTCTTTGTACAGGTGAAGAGAGTAGTTGGACTTGCATATGAGCAAGAAGGATTAATTTGAAGACTCCTTGAGACATAAAATATAGACAGTAAGAAAAAAATTGTTGGTTTTATCTTTGTATAATAATGCTTAAAGCATTATTATACAAAGATAAAATGGTGGTTCTATAGTTATCTTCTTGGTCATATAAGAAAGACAACTACAGCACTGAGATATAGTGCAGAAAGAAAGTTGGAGAAAAACCCAGAAAGGAGATGGGTAGGAAGAAAAAAAGGCTCTAATACAGAGTATGCCAAGAGTATTCTTTTACATTCCAGGAAAAGAATAATAGTATGATAGTTTTTCAACAGATTGTGTTATGTTCATATGGAGAACCCTAGAGGTTGTTGTATGTCACAGAACACCCACTATACTTCTGGTACTTAAGGACAAATTCAAAACGTATGTACAGCAATCCCAGTGATCAAGGTTACCCAAGCAACAGTTTAGAATTCTAATAGATGTTGGAAAGCTGATACCCACCACGTTGAGCATTTTCTGTAATTGTAGAGTCTAAAGTTAACCTGTACTCATTTTATAAGGTCTCAATAAATTTGGTATTAAAATTTAAAAAAAATAATATCTTTAGAGTATGAGTTAAGATTTATAAAGTTGTTTGGTAAATTGCCAAGGAGTATTTGAATACCAGAAATAAACCCACCTATTCTGTGAATAGTGAGTATGCTAAATATATTTTGGTACATTCATAAAATACAATATAATACAGAACAAAGTTAGAAATTGAAGGACTGCATTATATTTTATTTTATGTCTTTAAGATGAGGTATGATAGAGTGAATATATATATACATATATATTATAGACATCAAGTAACAAATAAAAAACAAAATATTGTAGCTACTAAGACAAAAAAGAGATAAGTATAATCATAAATTTAAATTAAAAATAAATCAGAGAATAGCAACAAAGATAGGCAAAGCAAATCATGTGACACCAAATTTAAATCTAATTATATTAGCAATCATGTTAAACATAGATAATCACTTTATTAAGAGGCAAAGATAGATTAGGTTAAAATAAAATAAAACCAAGCTTTCAAATATATGCTGCTTACAAGAAACACATTTTAAATCTAAAGGCAAAATTTGTTAACATGATAGGGTAATACTATAATTAAGTTAATCAAAAGAAAGCTGAAATATCTGCATTAAAATCATACAAATTGGATTCCAGAGCAAAGAATAATTAGTAATGTTACAAGGGCATTTCAAGATAATTAAGGAATCAATTCATTGTGAGCAAAAGGCCCTAAATATTTATACATTAGATAACAGAATTTCAGAATATGAGAAGCAAAAACTGGTAGAATTGCAAGAAAAGATGAAAAAATCCATATTTGTAGCTGGGGTTTTAAATACCATCTCTTAATAATTGGTAGAATAAGTAGACAGAAAATTAGCAAATAAATAACAGAATTGAATCAAACTTGTGAATAAATTAATTTAGTAACATCTACAGAGTGTTCCACCCAAAACATTGGAATACATATTCTTCTCATCTGCACTTGGGATGTTGTCTAAAATATACCACATACTAGCTGACAGAATATGCTTAAGTAAATGTAAAGGAATTGAAATTATCTCATGCATGTTATCTGATTATAGTGCAATGAAATTGGAAATAAATGGCAAAAGAAGCTGCAAAAACTCCATAAACACATGGAAATTATACAACACCCTCTTGAACAACCAATCTCTGTCATAATAAAATTAAAGAGAAATTAAAAGTATCTACAATGAAATAAAATTGCAAATACAACTTATCAAAAGTAGTGGAATGCAATGAAAGCCGTCCTCAGATGGCAATTTATAGTGGTGAACTCTCACATTAGAAAAGCAGAAAAAGAACAGATAAATAAAGTAAGGCTGTACTTCAAACTTCTAGAAAAAGATCAAGCAAAACCCAAAGCTCAAAGAAGAGAAGAAATTATAAGAATTATAAAAAAAATTATAAAGATCAGAAGAGAAATTAATGCATTTGAAACAAAGAAAACAATATAAAGAATTACTGAATCAAGGATGATATGGAGTATTACTCAGCTATATAAAAAGATAAACTCAAGGATTTATAGGTAAATGGATGCAACTAGAGAACATATTCATAAGTGAAACAAATCAGACCCATGTGGGGTGGGTCTCTAATCTGATGTGTAATATCCATAACTAGGCTGAGTATTCTTCCACCCAAATTCATATCCATGATGAAACCTCCAAATGTGACCTAACTTAGAAAAAGTCTTAGTAGATATACTCAAGATAAGTCAAGACTTACTGCATAAGATGGGCCTTAATCCAATGATTGAGTCTTTATGAAATGGAAATTTAAACATAGACGCAAAGAAAAGAAAACCATATAAAGACAGAAGATATGTAAATAAAATGTTATATGATAACAGTGACAGAGAAAAAACAAGGATTACATGCAAACATTAGTGACTAGGTAGAAATAATGAAGAATCCTCCTTTAGATCTTAGAGGTGAAAGAACAGTCTGTTGAACTCATAAAAATCAGAAAGAAGCAAGGTGGAGATAGGGTTTTAGAAATTAAGACAAAATGCAAATTCATGTTAAACTACTCAGAGAAGCCTTGAAAACAATAAGAGAACAAAAAATTCATCCACCAAATAATAGATAACACTAAAATGACTAACCTAAGGCTAATTGGAGATGGAGAGAAATTAAAGAAAGCACACCAGGACTAAAAATCATCTATAGAAGTCATAATAGAAAATTTTCCATGTCTGAGGAAAAATTTCAACATACAGATGAACAAGGTTTACAGAGAAATTAATTATGATGGAAAAAGAAGTTCCCTATGACACATCATAGACAAAATTCCAGATATTCAAGAAAAAATATTTTTTAATTTAATTAAATTTTATTGTAAAGGGTAAAAACAAATAGCAGAAAGAAAAGGCAAAAGCAGAGTAACAGCAGTACATAAGCTACAAATTTTCAGAATAAGAGTAGCAAATTAGCAATGGTTGTTATATTACATATTTTATGGTCAAATTTATTGCTCAGATTAATAGATATAGTTTTGTAAATTGGACAAATAATTGAAAATTAACACCTGCTTTCAATAAACCTTAATTTTTTTCTTCTCTTTTTTACCTTTAAAAAATTTATCTTAAGAGAGTATAATAATAATTGATAAGACATTAAAAACAATAAACATTTAGAAGAACAAGAAGAGAGGTATTCCACAGTCATTTTTGTAATGCACTTTTTCTGTCCCTAGTGTAGTTGCTCAGATTGCAGATATCAACATACAGAGTTGGTCAAAGTGAAAATTCTAAACAGCAACTGTTATTTTCAAAAAACTAATGGAAGTCATTAGTGCAATCATCTCAGCCATCCCGTATATATACTTGCATGATTTTCCCCTTTCCTTTTCTCTTTTGTCCTTTCCCTCATCTTCATTGTTTAATCTTTATGTTCATTTTTTGGGATGCTATTATGAAGGGTGTTGTTTCTCTAAGCTCTCTCAGTGAGTTTGTTATCTGTGTAGAGGAATGCTATTGATTTCTGAGTGTTGACTTCGTATCCTGCTATGCTACTGAATTTCTGTATTAATTCTAGTAGCTTCTTGGTGGAGTTTTTTTTGATCTCCAAGTGGAGTATTCCATTGTCTGTTAGTAGTGGTAGTTTAACTTCTTCCTTACTCATTCTTATTCCTTGTATTTCTTGCTCTTGTCTAATGGCTTTAGCTAATGATTCCAGAACTACATCCAAAAGGAATGGTGGTAGTGGATATCCTTATCGTGTATCTGATTTTAGAGTAAAAGCTTTCCGTTTTTTTCCACTTAGAATGATGATGGCTGTTGCTTTATCAAATTGAAGTACAAGCCATCTATTCCAATTTTCTATATGGCTCTGTTCATGAATGAGTATTGAAGTGTTTCAAAAGCCTTTTATGCATCTATTGAGAAGATCATGTGGTTTCCGGTTTTGGCTCTATTGATATAGTGTATTACATTTATTGATTCGTATATGTTGAACCATCTTTGCACCCCTGGGATGAATCCTATCTACCTGGTCATGGTGTATGATCTTCCTGATGATTTGCTGTGTTCTATTTGCTAGAAATTTATTGAGGATTTTTGTATCTATGTTAATGAAGGAGATTGGACTGTCATTCTCTTTTCTGGTTGAGTCTTTCTCAGGTTTTGGTATCAGTGTAATACTTGCCCTCGAGAAGATTTTGGGAATATTGCTTCCTTTTCAAATTCATTGAAGAGTTTGAGGAATATTGCATTGAATTATCTCTGAATTTCTATAGTATTCAGCTGTGGGTCCATCAGGACTTGGGCTTTTCTTTGTTGGTAAGTTTTGTATTACATTTTCAGTTTCATTGGCTGATCCTGGATTATTATTGGCTTTCGTTAAGTTTCTGGTAGACAAAAGCCCAAACTGTTTGATATGGGTGACCATTAAAAACCACATTTCATCTAATCTGTTCTTGTACAGTTGGTTTTGAGAAGTAATGTGTAGGATGTTTTCCTGCTTCTTGTTTGTCTTTATCATGTTAAAATACACTCATTATTTTAGCTAATAAAATTCCTCCACATCTGACTCTGTCTTCTAATATATTAGTCACTTTTTTCAGCTTCTATTCATAAGGATGTTCAATCAACATTCACCAGCCAGGCAGAAAGCTCAGTAGAATAAGCACCTGCCTGGCAAGTGCAGGGTCCTGAGTTCAATCCTTGATACTGAAAAAATAATTCGCCAAAGCCCCCAATTTTGTATTCCTATTGTAATTCCACATATCATATCTTACATAACTTGACATTTGATTCATTTTCTAATTACTTTATATAAATTTGCCTTTTATTTTCTAATTGCATTATATATATCTTATTTCTGAAGACTATGTAAATCTTATTTCTGCATTAATATTTCAAGCTTTTCTATAGAACAGAAACATGTCATCTATTTAATCTGTCTTGCCAGACATGGATTAGGCACTCCATAAATACTTGTAGACTTGCCTTGAATTAAAACACAAACCCAATCATGGTATTTTGAGAGTACAGGCCACAATTATCATCCATCTCAAACTTTTTTTAACATTAATTAATTAATTAATTTATTTATTTATTTTTGCAGTACAGGGGATTGAACTCAGGACCTTGTACTTGCCAGGCAGGCGCTTATTCTACTAAGCCATCTCTTCGGCCCCTTCATCTCAAACTTTAAGTGCTTTCTTTTAAATCTTTACAGATGTATTTGTGGGAAAGGCTATACCTATCTAAACATTACACAATAACTTGAAAATCAATGACCTGATATACTACAAAGAAAACGCACTTTGCCATGTTGTGGACATAACTAGATTATGAGTGCTGATCACAAGATCATTTTTGTCCCATAACAGAAGGGCATGAATTTTAGAACTTTGTCTAGAAAATAAAAACAATGCATAACCAGCACATGAGACATAATTGTTTCTATTTTAGGTCTTATAATATTGTCACTATTCTCAATTTTGTGGCTTTTATAAATCTCATAGACATTCTGTTATTTAAAATTACACTTTCCTTTTATCGATCTGTAGTAGTACAAATGCCACCCATGCACCTGGGCTGCAATTGTAATCTGAGTATAGGGCTTTTGTACTGAGCTCACAAGCATCCAACATTACCGTTAATGTACCCAGGATATCACCAAAACAATCCATTATCTACTTTTCAGATAACATTATGGTTTTATTATGTTTAACAGCAAAATCTCACTATATTAAGGTGTGATAAATTACTCCTATACTTATAACCTAAAGCCCTTTAAATTGTGCTTAAATCCATTGAAGCCTATGATTTACACAAACCAAACATCTAAAAATCCTCAAAAATAATATAGCAAAATGAGTATAATGGTCTTCAGATTTTATAAGCTCTTCAAAGTCAGAGTTAATGCCCACAAAACTACATTTTTGCTGCTGAGGATTGAACCAGGGCCTCACACATATAAATTACAGGCTACATAAAGCTGCACCTTAAACACTAAACTACATTATTTAATATTATTTAATGCAAAATACTGAAGATACCTCAGTGGGTAATAGCAATTTCAAAATCTGTACCTAGACTATTTAGAAAATAATAAAAAAAATACCTACAGTTAGTATTGTTATCCCAAAGTGATGTTGCTAAGTGTCTAGACTAATCAATGTGTATCTTAAAACCAAACACCTAAAAATAAAATGTACTCCCCACCTCCCTCAAGAAAAAAGAGCTAACCTGAAGAAAGTAAGTGCATTTGATACTATGCTGGGTATTAGGACAAATAAAAGTGAGATACAGTTCTTGTCCTCAAGGAGTTGTCTGCCAACTGGGGGGTTAAAATACACATGCAAATAGCTAGAATGTAAGTGCCTAGTGACAAACAAAAGTGTTAAGATCTTGGAGGGAAGGCAAGAAAAGAATATTTCCTTAAAAACCTAAGATTAGCATTAGAAGCTAGGCTTTTTTATTTTATGGGAAAAAAAACCCAAAATTTCATAGCAAAATAATCAGAGAAGGACATAGTAAATTCATTTGATATTGTTATCCTTAAAGTAGTTACTCAGAGTATAAGAAGTTAGGCTTTCACTAAAGGAATTTCAAAGGATTAAGGCTTCAGAGAGGAGATAATTTGTAATTGAGAAGTATGAGAAAAGGTACCAAAGTAGAAAAGCACAGATTGTGGTTAAAAGCAGCAGATACTCCAGTTCAGGACAAACATAGGATTCAGTTGTTCCCATTTATACACAGTTTCACTTTTCACAGTTTCAGTTGCATATAGTCAACTACAGTCCAGAAATATTATATGGGGCCCAACAAGATAGCTCAGTGGACTAAGGACCTGTTTAGGCAAGCACAGGGACTGGGATTCCATCCCACATGCCACACCCAGCCCCACCCCCAGGCATACTGAGCCAGCCACACAGTCCAGATGTGGTGGTGCATGCTTGTAATTCTAGCACTGGGGAGGCTGAAAACAGGAGAATCACCACAAGTCCAAGCAGCGTAGTGAGATTCTGTAACAAATACATAAAAAAAATTACATAGAAAATTTAAAAAATGAACAATTCATAAGTTGAATCATGTTCTGTTCTGAGCACTGAAAAAATCTAAAGCCATTGCAGTCTATTATGCCAGGGACAAAAATCATCCTTCTGTCCAGCTTGTTCTTGTTAAATATTTTCCCCAAATATTAGTCACCTAGTATCCATCTAGGTTATCAGGTTATCACAATATTAGTGTTCAAGTGATTCTTATCTCACTGAGCAATAGCCCTGTAATTGTTTGTCTCTAGATGTCTCTTGCAAAGCCTCATGTAGTCATAGGGCTTTTTCAGAGGTGGCTGAATCCAGATTGTGATGGATTGGTGATGCGATGCTGGGATTAAGGGTGTGAGTGCTATGTCTAACTTAGGGTGAGCAACCTGCATATAAGCGACAAAAAGAATCTTGCCTCTTGCTTATTGCTTTCGCCATCTTCTGCCATCATGAACTGTTGCCTCACTGCCAAGTTCCACTCTCCCTGGAGTCAGCTGGTTATGGACTGAAACCTCAACAAACTGTGGGGGCAATAAAACTTTCCCCTTTTAACTTTGGGGAAAGTTGGATATTTTGTCTCAGCAATGAGAGACAAGTAAATAAGAAAGGCACCAAGTGTAAGAGTAGGATGCTGCAAATAATGTATACCAATAAGAACTTATAAAATGAAAAAGTTAAAGCTCTCAACTTTATCATGGGTTATGTATGTATAGAAAAAATATGACATATGTGGAATTCAGTATGATTTGTGGTTTTTTATTTCCCCTGGAGGAGAGGTTCTTGGCATTTAGCTCTTGCAAAGGGATGTTTAATACATAAGAAAATAAAATAGAATTAATATATTTATAGATTATGGAGGGCCTAAGTTCTAAGGAATGTGATTTTAACTTATGAAAAGCCATTGAAGAGTACTGAGCAAGAGATAATGATCAGTTAGATCACTCCCATAATCTTAGGCTAATGAGAGCTTAGACAAGGTAAAGACAGAGGAAGAGTCAAAATATATATGTGCAGGTAGAATTGACCAGAATTGGTGCCTGTGAGCCCGGCAGCTGCACTGAGGATGGTGATGTGCAATAGAGGGGTCACACTTGGCATGCCTGCCATCCTAGTCTTCTAAATATGTACTTCTTGTCATGACATACCAATTATTGCCATAGTGCCTCTCAAGTAAAGGGTTTTTTTTCTTTTTAGAAAAGGGCAATAAATGAAAAAAAGACACAAGAATAAGAAAAAAAGTCACAGGTCTGTCCTGTTATAATTCTGTATATGGTTAGATTTCTAAATTTCTTTGTAAAATATGTAAATGCTTATTTCTAGTTTTTTAAAATTATTTTTCCTTCATATTCTGTAAGGACTTAAAGTTCAATATATCAATATTTGATGGAAAATACCTGTTCCATGATATGCCAAAGATGTTTGATATTCAGACAGATAGGATAAACCGAACTGCATATATTTCAGGTTAATAATGAGCTTTTCTTTTAGAGCAGTAACAACCTAAGTTAGTAGATCAAAAATTGGAGAAAAGGAAGAGCTGCAAGGTCCGCCAACATTTTGGCACTAGCCTTTCAAGGTCAGTGAAGACTCAGGACATAGGAGAACCTGTACTGTAACATCATGTAACTCAGTTGTGCTCCAAATTTTCTAATCAAGCAGATGATGGAGCCACAGAGAAATGTGATCAATGATGTATAGTGTGCCTGGGAAGAGTCACATGGAAAGAAAACATTCTCTCAGGCTTTCACAGAGAGCAAATTGGTCAAGCAATGGCCATGACTCATCCACATGGCCGACACTGACAAAGGATTTACAAATTGCAGTACAAGGCTACAGGATAAATCCTGAGGGTACTTGACTGACCTTATCAGATATAAAAGTTACATTTCTCATTATATAGGTCTTGCTTTATCTTGGTCTTAACCATCCAGCAGAAAAGTATAAAAATGAGGTATATAGAGTCATATTGATACAATGAGCTGTAAAAGGCTCAAGTCAACTTCTAATGATAACTCACTAATATTGAGACTGATAGACAGTGTTGGATTGTTTTGCTGAATTCAAACAACTATAGAATTTAGATGTTAATAGAATACTCACCCCTGACAGGACTAAACAAAAAAAGGGGGGATACAAAGGAAAGATCATTTTGTACTTATATACATAAGATAGTTAGGATAGATATACAGCTACTTTCACTTAATTCAATGAGAAGAAAGAGGTGTACTAATAGTGTTTGGACAGGATATCCTGTCTGCTTCTTGTACTATGGATAACCACTAAGAAGATAACAATGTACAATGTATTGATTATCGAAACTGTCCTACTAATCAGCTTTGAAACTGTCTCATTCATATTTGTTCCTCAAAAAAATTAAAATAAAAAAGAATTGACCAGAATTGACTGCAACTGGTCAAGCAATGGCCATGACTCATCCACATGGCTGACACTGACAAAGGATCTACAAATTGCAGTACAGGGCTACAGGATAAATCCTGAGGGTACTTGACTGACCTTATCAGATATAAAAGTTACATTTCTTATTATATAGGTCTTGCTTTATCTTGGTCTTAACCATCCAGCAGAAAAGTATAAAAATGAGGCTACAGTCTTAGAGAGCTAGATATACTCAAGAATAGTACAAAAGAAAACCTAAACCATGGGAAAGATCAGGGCTGAAGATACAGATTTGAGAATGAAGAGTTGAAGCTAAGAAAACTGCAGACAATTAAGAGTGTAAAGAACAAATTTTAAAGATGAACTAGTGAATAAGTGCATTCAACAGATGTTTATTGAAAATTTATCATGTACCAAGCATGGTTGCAGGTACTGGGAATAAAATGAAAAACAAGCATGGTACCTGGACATATCCACAATTTATTTGATACAAAGAGGATGAACTAGTAACAAAAGTGAGAAAGGAGTAGTCAAAGCAACAAGATTAATAGTAGTAGTCATCATAGAAATGAAAGAGTGAGTTTTCAGAAAGAAGTGGATGACAGTATTATATACTTTCACACAGTAGACAGTTCAGGGAGAAGGAGAACTAAAAGAAGACCATTAGATATGGCCAGTAAAAGGACACACGTAGCCATGTGTGGGGGCACAAATGACTCAAGTTTACCTTTCTGTATGGCAGAGTAGTGCTCCATTGTGTATTAGCACCACATTTTCTTGTCCATTCATTTATTGATGGACATTTAGGCCACTTTCATGACCTAAATTATGCTGCTATAAGTATGAGTATATATGTATCACTGTAATATGATGTTTAATTCTTTCAAAAAGATACCTGCAAGCAGAATAGCTGGGTCAAATGGAATTTCTACTTTTAGTTTTTCGTGGAATTTCCATACTGATTTCCATACTGATTATATTAGTTCGCTTCCCAGCAACAATGTAGAAAGTTTCCTTTTTCACTGCACCCCTGCCAGCATTTGATATTGTTTGATTTCTTGATGGCAGCTGTTCCTTCTGGAGTAAGACCAAATCTCAGCATTCTTTTAATTAGCATTGTTCTAGTGGTCTGAGATGTGGAACATTTTTTGATGCATTTACAGGCCTTTTGTACTATTCCTTTTAGTAGCCTACTTCGATTGGATCTTTTGTTTTGGAGGAATCTGATTATTTTTTAGTTTTATATATTCTAGATATTAGTCCTCTCCCTGAGAAGTAGCTAGCAAAAAAATTCCCCATTTTATAGGTCTTCACTCTGTTGGTTGTTTCCTTTGCTGTGCAGAAGCTTTTTAATTTGATATAATTTGTTATATAACAACTGTTGACAGCTGCTGATTCTTCATGTTATTTCTTATCCTATTGGTTCTGTTCAGAAAGTCTTTGCCTATGCCCATGTCTTTGAGAGTTTCACCTATTTTATCTCTCAGCATACTGAATGTTCTTATTTTAATGTTCTTTGTTTTTATTATTTTTTAAAATTACTTTTTAATATTTTATTTTATTTTGAGGAGTAAAAACAAAAAGAAAAGCAAAAACAAATAGCAGAAACAGTTATATACAACAATATATGTGGTACATATTTTCAAAACAAGAATAGCAAACTAACAATGGTTAATGTATCTGCAAACTGAGCAACTACATTGAAGAATACCTCTCATCTTGTTCTTCTAAATGTGTAGCATTTCTAATGTCTTATCAATTATTATTATACTCTCTTTAAAATATTTTAATGGGGGCTGGGGAGATGGCTCCATGGAATAAGCGCTTCTCTGGCAAGTTCAAGGGCCTGAGTTCAATCCCCAGTTCCACCAAAATAAATAAATAAAATAAAAATAAATAAAATAAAATAAAATATTTTAATGTTCTTTGAACTATTTTGATTTTACTTTAGTACATGATGAGAGATATGGCTCTAGCTTCAATCTTCACCATATGCAAAGCCAATTTCTCCAGAACCACCCTTTCCTACCTCCCTAGTACATGTAACTATTTACTACACAGAGTGTCAACAAACTATGTCCTTAATGCAAAATCTGTTTCAACCTCAATTCAAACCTTGTTAAAGACTCCAGTTTATGTTTATGGCCATTTTGTCAATTTCAGACAGCCAAATGTGTCAAGGATTGTTTTTCCATCCTCTATTCTGTTCCAAAGACCCACATGTCTGTTTTTGTGCCAGTACCATGCTGATTTTGTCACTGTAACTTTGTACTATAATTTCAAACCTGGAGTTGTGATCTCTCTTAGTTTGCTTTTGTTACCCAGCATTGCTTTTGCTATTCTGGGTCTCTTCTATTTTCTTTCTTTCTTTCTTTCTTTCTTTCTTTCTTTCTTTCTTTCTTTCTGTCTTTCTGTCTTTCTGTCTTTCTGTCTTTCTGTCTTTCTTTTTTTTTAATGGAACTGGGACTTGAACTCGGCCCTTGAGCTTGCCAGGGAAGTGTTTATTGTACAGAGCCATCTCCCCAGCCCCTCTCTTCTGATTTCATATGAATTTTACGATTATTTTCTCTAGTTACATAAGAAAATATCTCCAGAATCTGATGACTTCTTGATACTCAACCAGCCTCCACACTGGCATATACTATTATCATATTTTGCCTGGGTCATTTCAATGTCCTCCTACCAAATCTCCCTGCTCTAGACTTTCACCCCAGTCTAATCAGTCTAGGACAGAGTGATTTCATTTAAATGCAAGTCATACCATGCTACTCCTCTGCAAAACAATTTAATGGCTCCCTATTTCCCTTAGCATTAATACATAAATCTTTCTTAAGAACTACAATGTCTTTTTTACATGATTTGTTTTCCTACTATTTCTCCTATTCTCGCTAACATTTTCCTTATTCCAACCACACTGGTGTTGCTATCATTCTTCCAGTACTCGAGGGCCTTGGCTCTTGCTATTCCCTCTGTCTGGAATTCTCTTTATCCAGACATCCACATAGCCAGATCCCATATTACTTCAAATGTCTGCTTTTTAAAAAAAGAAAAAGAAAACAATAACACTAACAAAAACCCTTATAAATGAAGCCTTCTTTGACAACCCTATTTAAATATTTAACCATTCATGTCCACCCAAAACATTTACTATCACCCTTTCCTACCTCCCTAGTACATGTAACTATTTACTACACAGGGTGTCAACAAACTATGTCCTTAATGCAAAATCTGTTTCAACCTCAATTCAAACAGTACAGAATAAGAACAGTTTTACATTTTTAGATGATTTACATAAATTAAAAGAATAATACATATGCAAATTACATGAAATTTAAATTTCACTATTTCTAAATATAGTTTATTATAATGTGCTTTGTCCATTTGTTCACACATTGTCCATAGATGCCTTTATAATACAACAACAGGATGGACAGTTATCAACAGAACCATGTAGCTTGCAAGCCTAAAATGTCTACTATGTGTCTTTTTATAGAAAATCTGGGGGGCTGGGGAGATGGCTCAGAGGAATAAGCACTTCCCTGGCAAGCGCAAGGGCATGAGTTCAATCCCCAGTTTTGCAAAAAAAAAAAAAAAAAGAAAAAAAGAAAATCTGCCAATTCTATAATATACCATAATATTTACTTATTTTTATTTTCTATCTTTACAAGTACAATATAAACACCAAGGGTAAGGAATTTTTGTTTGTTATTATATCCCCAATGGCAAAACAGTAGTCAACCTGTGAATAAATATTTTTTATTTAGTAGTTGACAGCCAATAAATATTTTTTTAATGAATGAGTACTGAAAGTTAGAACACTTTGTGATGAAGGAGCAGCCACAGAGGTAAAATTTGAGGAGGATCCTAAAGTCCTAATAAAAGAAACCCCTGGGCTAAGGGTGCAGCTCAGTGGTAGAACATTTGACTAGCATTTGTGAAACCTTGTGTTCAAGCCCCAGCACTATAAAAAAGTATCCTGAAATTCAAAACAATTGTCTTTTTTTTTCAGTACCAGGGAGTGAACTTAGGACCTTGCTCTTGCCAGGTAGGTGCTTATTCTACTGAGCTCTCTCCATGGCTTGGAAATCAAAATAATTGTAGTGACAGGCAAAAAAACAGTAGAGAAAGAAGAAAGAGCTAGGATTGAGATCTGTAGAGTAAGGTCACCGAGAAAGGCCCTTGTTTTTTGGGTAGGGGATAGAAAGCATGGATGCAGAAGAAAGAAATTGATGTTCATGTCAGTGGCTACAAGCTCAGAAAAACATACATAAAGATCTTGTGATAAAACAAGGGAAAGTTCCTTGTAGATTTCCTGATAGCTTGTAGGATTATCTGCAAATGTAGAATTTTCTAAATGTATTTTTAGACTTAGGAAATATTGCAGCTGCCTACTTTCAAGATCTGGGGTGACTTGGCTTGGATGCCTATGCAGAGGGCTCTGGGTGCCTGCTGTGATACACATGCCATACATTTGCCATCACCACTCAAGGCCATTGTACACATAATAAGGTGTGATGCACAGCAAAAATGACATATTACTAACAAACGAGCAATACAAAGAGGGATGTTTGGGGATGTCTATGACCATATGAAGTGACACTGGAGGACATAACTGACATTCAGAAGAAGCTCATGAGGGTACATGTTTCAGAAGAAGGGAACAGGATATGAAAAATCTGTGATTCTCAGTTTCTTTTTTCATCACTGAAATTCACATGATTTTCTGCAAAGGAGAATTTTAGCAACTGATTTTTACAGTTCCGTGAGATGGAGACATCACCCACTGTTTTCTTTTCCAGACAAAGCTAAATTTGAAGAAATTGATTTTTCCTGCTTATACTGGTTAGATTTTGAAACTGTGCAAATGAAGCTATTAGAATTTCAATAACACTCTATCTGGAAAAATAAATTCTATGACCTGTGTGCAACACTTGAGGAGATAAAGTGTGAAGGGATGACAAAGGACAGCACAGTTGGTAGCTCTGAAAATGCCATCCTTGAAGTGTAGAACTCTCAGCCAAATGATTTCAAGGCAATGAAAATATTGCTTTTCTTACTTTGTTTGGGTCATTTTGTGCTTGTGAGTAGCTCTTTTCAGTTTTGAATTATATCAGTTCTGACACAAGGAACAGACTAAAAGATGACCTGAGTGCCACATGTGTTGCTCTCAAACTAAATATGAGCTAAGGTTTGACAAAGTATCAACATGCATACAACAGAAAATAACACATAATTGTGCAAAAGTATGGCAAATGCAAACTTTTTGTCTTTCAACAAAAAGTTATTTATATCAGTAAAAAGAAGAGGAAAAGATATGGGAGCTTAAGAAGAGAAAAATGTTTTGGAATAACAACTACAAGTGAAATGATAGTAAGCAAACAACAGTCAGTATTTTGAAAAAGAGTAAGAATCATGAAAAAATGAAGATTTTAGCCAATTTAATAAATATGATTTCATAAACTTTCTCAGTAATACTTAAGCAGCTCACAGGAAGGACTGAGAAAAGCTTACAACAAAAATTTAAAAAGCAAAGAAAAACAAAACAAAATTAACAAAGTTTAGATATTAGCACAGGGAGAAGAGCAAAATGTAATGGTGTGTGTGTGTGTGTGTGTGTGTGTGTGTGTGTGTAATTTTTTTTTCAGAACCGGGGATTGAACTCAGCCCCCTTTGCTTGCCAGGCAAGCACTTATTCTACTAAGCCATCTACCCAGCCTGTGTGTTTAATTTTAAAAGCAAAAGGGCCAACCAAATAACTCAGTGGATTAAAGCACCTGCAAGCAGGCACAGGGGTGAGGGATTCAATCCCCAGGCCTTCAGTGCCAGCTCCCACCCCTGGGGTGCACTGAGATGACAATTGAGACTGGGTGTGGTGGTGCACGCCTGTAATCCAAGCTCTTGGGAGGCTATAAACAGGCAGATCACTATAAGTCTGATCTAGTAGTGAGACCTTGAACACCCTGTAGACATTCCCTAAAACATACAAAATAATAATAAGAATTTACTAATTTTAAAAGCAAAGTAGATGCATATGGAGCCACACCATTGTGAATCTTTGAGAAGATTCAATGGGATAAGGCTTCCCAGACTTAAAGCAATACTTGTGTGTGTATATGTACTTATATGCATTAAGAGAATATTGCTCAAAGGTCCACAGTATCCCACAAATGTCTAGTAAGTGCAAACAGGAAGGATGAAACAGAGAAATATTCTACCAGCAGCCAATAAAGTTACCTTGTACATATTCAAACTAATTTTTGGCTTTACCAGCAATCTGCTGCTAAATAATACAGTTGCACATAACAGTACATGCTAACAAGGTATGTCTGATTTCCTGGTTTCCTATTCTCACTACTAACACCTCCTAATTATAGGCTTAAGCACCAAATTTGACTTTTCTCTGATGAGATTTAAGAGTATGGTGATGCATACCTGTAATCTTAGCATTCTGAGAGACTGAGGGAAAGAGACCACAGGTTCAATCCCAGCCTTGATAGCTTAGTGACTTAATGAGACCTCATCTTAAAAAAGGTACTATTTTGAGCTAGGTATGTGGCTCAGTGGCAAAGCTCTTGCTTGATATGAACAGGGCCCTTAACTCAATACCTAACACCACACACAAGCACACCTACACACACAAGTTATGATTCAGATCTGGAAAGATCTTATGTAGTTGACTTCTCTAGAAATTTAAGGTGTGGTAGAGCACATCTGTAATCCCAAGGCTGGGAGGATGAGGCAGAAAGATCACCATGAGTTTGAGGCCAGTCTGGGATGCATAGCGAGTTCAAGACCATCCTGGGTTACCAGCAAGATCCTGCCACAAAAAAATATTTTTAAAAAAGAAATTTAATCATTGGATGTCTCCCTTTGCAGGTACTCTTCTCTTAAAAGTGCCTCATATCCCAGACTCTTTAAGTAGTTGAGTACTATCTTGGTCTATCTAATATGTCTATACAAAAAATATGTCTATACACTGGCCTCAAAGATTTGAGTATTACCTCTGATTCAAAATCTCAATGTAAACCTGGTTCCTGCTGATGTGCCCATGGGATTCCAATTATCTGAATGCCTTATGAAATACTTATAATACTTATACTTCTCTCACTGTCATGTTTTTGCCTATATGCCCATTAAGACACCCAGCTTAGATAAATTGAAAGTAGTCCATGCCTTATTTCTTGGTGCATCCTCAGAGCCCAGCCCATTGTCTGGTCCTGGCTTCTTTTTCTATCTTGACTAGCTGTTATATGTCTTCTACAGGGTGCATGCTTATCTCTGGGTTCTTCCCAGGCGACCTGTGCTATTGTGTCATAAATCATGAGGTTACACAAGTTTTATGACCCCCCCTTCTTTACAGGTCTTTTAACAGTAGGTAGGCAGATCTTTTGAAAGTGGGAAGGGACCAAGAGATGGAGACAGGGAGAGGAAATGAAGCAAAAGTAAAAAGAATTGAGTGTTATATGCATGTACCAACTACCCATGAGAAATGCAACCATTACATACTGTAAAAATGTTAAAATAAACAGTAGTCAACAATCTTTCTGAAATAATGAATGATGCCATGTGCAGAAATACAATGAATTAGGTAACAAAATCTTTTCAGGTCTTAAAGTAAACAGTGGTCAATGATATTTCTGACATAGTTAAATCCTAGGTTGTGAAGAAATATGATGAATTAAGCAACATTTTAACTTCTTCTCTAAGACTATAAATTTATTAATTTATAATTTATAAATTTAGCATATATGCTAAATACAATTCTGAAGTATGTAAGAGAGCAAACAATCCTTCAAAATAAATCCCTAAAGAAAATGACAGGGCTAGGGAGATAGCTCAGCAGTATAAACACCTATGGGTCAAGGGCAAGGTCCTGAGTTTGATCCTCAGTACCACAAAAACAAAACAAAAATGACCAAACAAAGAGAAAATGTCTGCAATCACTACCATTAATCACTTATTTTTCCAATACTATATTTAAAATTTGAAAGGAAACAAAAAAATTTTCATGTTTCATTGAGTCCACACTTGCTCTTCTACCATTATCAACTTCCAAGATCCATTACCCCCATTATATGCAGTATGTACCTGTTACAGTTTCTGTATAGTTGTCCCCTCAAAGCCTCATGCATTTTTGGGGTGGCTTCTGCAGTTTGTGATCAATTACTGTAGGTGTGAATGTTGTACCTGCCCTGAGGCAGGTAGTTTGCATTACAATGTAAGGTGGGAAGAGAAGTTAGCTGCCTGAGCTGGTGCTCCTGCTCCTTTTGTGCTCTTGCTCTTTGCAACTGCCATGAAAGTTTGCCCTCTGCCATGTGCTGCTCTGCCTTGGAGCCAGCTGAATATGGACTGAAGCTGAAACTTCCAGTAACTGTGAGCTAAATAAACCTTTCCTTCCTTCATTTTGAGTGTCAAGTATTTGTCCCAGCAATGATAGAAGAGTAACTAAGACAGTACCTAAGGAAAGAAATGTCCTAATTTCTACTGGGACCAGAATATCTGCAACTGGTGAAAAAAGTTTTTAATTCTTTTGTCTTCCTGTTTTTTTATCCTAAGAAAGGATCAATTGTTTAGCATATGCAAGAATGGCTAGAAAGGCAAGTGATAATAACCCCAAAGTGAAAAAATGACTGCTTCATCCAAATATTTTCTCTCGATGAATGGTTAAGAAAAATTTATCTTTAAAATTTAGTTTGATTCAATGAATACTATTGAAGATGGTTTATAGCAGACAACATTTTTAGGAGGTCCAATGACGGAGAACAGGATGCAATAAAAGCAGGAAGTAGTGGGATAAGAGTCTTCCAAATTTTCTATCTCTTTAGGAAGTTCCACTTAATGCTTACTGTGTGCAAATAAAGAAAATGTCAATTTGACCTTGTTCTGTACGAAGGAACTCTCTTGCATCCTAAAGAGCCAAGAAGTAGCAATGCTTTTTGCGACTATGTGTAAGAACATTTGCTACCTCTTACAATAGATAAATGAAAGAAAGAATCTTATGAAGTTGTTTCAAATTCAGGGAACAGGAAGCGGTATAATTTTGGCCCTAACTTTTAAAAAGAAACAACAAAATTACAGGGGTTCATCTTCAGCTTGGTCAAGTCCAGACCTGCTTGATGAATTCCATAAAACTTCAGAGAATAAAAGCATCAGTGAAAGGCAGCGGTATAATTTTGGCCCTAACTTTTAAAAAGAAACAACAAAATTACAGGGGTAACTCTACAAACAGACCTTAATTTTTCCCAGCTTACCTCTAGAAATAAAAATGGTATTGGATTTTTTTCATGCAATCAAAATGTAACACCCTTACTATTAAGCTTCAGTCATCTTTTATTCTTTTTCTTTTCCATTAGAAATTGATGGGAAATTAATACATTATAAATTTCAGCACCTGGAGATATAGCTCAGAGACAACAAGTAATAGTTCACAGATAAAATTAAAGAAGAAATAAGACAGTTTTCACAACTAATGATAATGCTAATACAACATACCAGAATTTATGGGACACAATGAAAGAAGGTTTATAAGGGACTTTTACGGCAGTAAATTACCATATCAAAAAGCAGACCAAGTTCAAATAAAGAACCTGATGATTAATACAAAGGTTCTAGAGAAAGAAGAGCAAATTAAACCCAAAACACAAATAATGGAGGAAGTTATAAAGAGCAGAGCAGAAGTTAATGGAATTGAGACTAAGAAAAAAACCACAAATGATCAATGAATTGAAGTTACTCCTTTGAAAACTGAGTCAAGAAGATAACCAGCATCAGTGAATAAAATTTAACAAGTAATTTTTAAAATACCAGCAAAAAAAAAGCCCAAGTCCTGATGGACTCACTGGTGAACTCTACAAGAATTTTAGAGATCTAATGCCATTACTCCTCAAACTCTTGAACTTGAAAGGGAATCAATTATTTCAACTCATTTCTGGAAGTAAGCATTACTCTGATACCCAAAGCAGAGAAGAATCCAAGCAAAAAGGAGAATTACAGGCTAATCTGCTTAATGAATATAGATGAAAACATTTTCATTAAGACATTGACAAATGGAGTGCAGTAAATCATCAAGATTATATACCATGATCAATTAGGATTCATCCCAGGGATACAAATATGTTCAATTTATGCACATCAATAAATGTAATGCACCATATCAACACAGGCAAGGACAAAAGCTATATGACCATTTCATAGACACAGAAAAAGCATTTGAGAAAGTCCAACACCTATTCATCATAAAATTCCTGCAGAAAGTGGGAATAGTCTATCTCAATCAGACAAAAGCCATCCATGGAAAAACCAGCATCCAACACCATAATAAATGGCCTAAAACTGAAATCTTTCACTCTAAAATGAGAAACAAGGCAAGGATTTCCACTATCACCATTCCTATTCCCTGTAGTTCTAGAAACATTAGCCAGGCTAATTAGACAAGAGAAAGAAATACAAGGAATAAAAATAGGAAAGGACAGATGACTTTTGAGGTCTACACAGTCCTATGGATAACTCACTATGACTACTGGACTATATGGGGTTATTTTGCTGAATTCACGCACTTACAATATTTAAATGACAGTGGAATACCCATCTCTGACAAAACTAAATGAAAAAGGGGGATGCAAATGAAGGACCATTTTGTGTCTGTATATGCAGAATAGTTAGGATAGATATAGAGCTACTTTCTTTTAATTCAGTGAGAAGTAAGATTTGTACTAATAGTGTTTGGACAGGATATCCTGTCTGCATCTTGTACTATGAATAACTACTATGAAGACAATAATATGCAATGTACTAATTATTGTAACTGTTCTACTATCCTGTTTTGAAACTATCTCATTACTATTTGTTTCTCAATAAAATTAATAAAAAAAATAGGAAAGGAAGAAGTTAAACAATCACTGTTTGCAGATGGCACAATACTGTGCATATAAGATCTCCAAAACTTCACCAAAAGGCCTTGATATTTAACAACCAAATTCAGTTACATAACTGGGCACAAATTCAACACTCAAAAATAAATACCATTTCTGTACACAAATGATAAACTCATTGAGAGAAAAATTAGGGAAGCCATACCCTTCACAATACCATCCCAGGAATTAACTTAAAAAGAAAATAGAGACTTATACGTTGAAAAATACAGTACTCCGTTTTTGTTTTGTTTTGTCAGGGATGAGTGTTCCATTGTTCTTAGAGAAGCTGTATTTGGAGAAGTCTTTAAAGGACCTTTTCATACTTGATGCCGGTCCAAATATTGTAGGTGCTTGAATTCAGCAAAATAACCCAATATAGCCCAACAGTCCATAATAGTAGTGGGTTATCAGCAGAACTGTTAATTGTCTAAAGTTGTTAACTTGAACCTTTTTTTTTTTTGGAAGCTGATGCTTTATTAACTGACCAAATCATAAAAGACCATGGTAGATACCTTAGTTCATCCTTCTAATAAGCCTGTTGGTCTGGCCTTCCCTATTTCCAGCATCTCCACCTTCCACAAAATGGGTGGTCTGACTTGAAACTTTTCAAGCTCAAGACCAAGTTAAAGCAAAAACTATATAAGAAAAAATGTAACTTTTGTATGTGACAAGGTCACTCAAATCCCCTCAGGATTTACCCTGAAACCAGTGTGGCAGCTTGCAGATCTTTTGTCAGTGTCAGCTATCTGGATGAGTCACAGCCATTGCTTGACCAATTTTCTCTCTGTGAAAGCCTGAGAGAATGTTTTCTCTCCATGTGGCTCTCCTTAGGCACACTCTACATCATCAATCACTTTCCTCTGTGGTCCCATAGTCTCCTTGAATAGAAAATTTGGGACACCACTGAGTTACAGGATATCACAGCACAGGTTCTTTTATGTCCTGAGTCCTCACTGACCTTAAACTGCTAGAGCCAAAATATTGGCTTTCCTTGTAGCCCCACTTTTTCTTTAATTTTTGATCCTTAAACTTTAGTGGTTAAACATCCAGAAGAGAAGATTAATGATATTGTTACCCTACAATATAGGCAGTTGAGCTTAACAACACTATTTGTTTGAATATCAAATGCATTAAACATAACATGGAACTGCTATTTTCCAACACCTTGGATATTCTAAACTTTAAATCCCTATGGAGTGTAAAATAAAAACCAATTACACATTTTTACATAGAAATTTAGAAATCAAAGCATATGCAACATTGTAGTAGGACAATCCTTTGATATTTTTTCTTGTCTCTTGTTTTCTTTGTTACCTTTTTTAAAAAACACAATCATTTACTTTAAAGAGAGTATAGCTGGCCTGCTGTGCTGACCCTGTCCCTGGAGCATGCCGAGATGGTGATTGGGACTGGGTGTGGTGGCCCTCACCTGTGATCCCAGTACTTGGGAGGCTGTAAACAGGAGGATCACTATGAGTGCAATCTATGCAGTGAGACCCTGCACACCCTGTCCTAAAATACATAAAAAGAGGGTATAGCAATAATTGATATGATATTAGAAGCAGTATGCATTTAGAAGGCTAAAATGATAGATATTTGAAGCATGGTTTTAGTATTACACATTACTATCCTTAGTGTAGTTGCTTAGTTCACATATATCAGCATATATAGTTAGTTATAGTGACAATTCTACCCATTAACTTCTATTTTCAAAAACCTGATGGAGATTCTTAGGACCATTGCCTTAACAATCTTGCTTATAAAAATGTATGGTTTTGCCCTTACCCTATTTCCTAACTTTTCTACTTTCTCTCTCTTCATTGTTTAATCCTTAAGTTCTCACTTTCCATTTAACTGTGTTATACCTTTCAATTTTTATTTCTTCTTTTGAGTTCTTACACTATGGAGACAATATGATATCTACACATGTGGGTCTGGTTTATTTCACTTATGAGTTTAGCTTCAAGTTGCATCCACTTATATATGAAGACTTCAAATTTATCTTTCTTGATAGCTAAGTAATACTCCATTATATAAAAGCACCACAACTTTTTCATCCATTCCTCAGGTGAGGGGCAGTTTAGTTGTTTCCAAGATTTAGCTATCACAAATTGTGCTGCTATAAACATAGGCATGCATATATCACTATGATATGATGTTTTCAGTTCTTTTGGGAAATTTCCCAGAAGGACAACAGGTGGATTGAATGGGATTTCCAATCTTATTTTTTTGAGGACTCTCCACATTGATTTCCATAATGGCTGCATCAGTCTACACTCCCACCAGCAGTGGAGAAGGGTTCCTTTCTTCCTGCAGCCTCTCCAACATTTGTTGTTGGTTGATTTCTTTATGATAGCCATTCTTTATGGGGTGACATGACATCTCAGTGTTGTTTTAATTTGCATTTCATTAATGGCTAGTGATGTGGATTGTTTTTCATTCATTTATTTGCTTCTTGCATTTCATCCTCTGAGAAGTGTGTGTTCATCTCGGATACCCATTTTTTGATTGGGTCTTTAAATTTTAGGGCCCTAATGTGTTTTAGTTCTTTATAAATTCTAGATAGAAGATATAAATAAATGATCATTTTGTAGTGAAAAATACATATGTACATACAAAATAGGATAGATATACACCTACCTACTGTTAGTTCAATGAGAAGAAAGGTTTGTACTAAAATTGTTTATACAAAATATCATATCTGCATCTTGACCTCTGAATAACTGCTATGAAGACAACAATATGCAATGTATTAATTATTGTAACTGTCCTAATAACCTGTTTTGAAACTGTTTCATTGCTGTTTTTTCTCCTTAAAATGAATAAAATTTTTTAAATTAAAATAAAAGATACAGTACTCTGAAAAAGGAGAATGAAGAATATGTAAGAAAATGGAAAGATATCCTTTGTACTTGAGTTGGAAGATTCATTATAATGAAAATGGCTACATAACAAAAATTATTATATAGATTTAATGCAATCTCAAAGTACCAATAACATGCCTCACAGAATTAGAAAAACAATCCTAAAACTCATTTGGAACCAGAATATACCTAGAAAAGCAAAAATAATTCTGGACAACAAAGGGAAGACTGGGGGTATTACAATCCCTGATTTGAAATTATAATAGAGATACTGTGATTTAAAAAACAGCATGCTACTGGCAAACAAGCAAGTAAGCAAACAAATAAACAAAAATCAAACCTGAGGATCAATGAAGATGTAGAAAAAGCTCCAAATACACTTACCCACATTATCAACAAAGGGGACAAACACCTTCATTGGAAAAAAAACCCCAGCCCTTTTAATGAGTGGTACTGGACAAACTGGCTTTCCACATTTTTTTTCCCATGGCTTTCCACATTCTGAAGATTAAAACTAGACCCATGTCTTTCATCATGCACTAAACTAAAATAAAAATGGATCCAAGATAAAAATATTAAAACAAAAACACTAAATCTGCTAGAAGAGGGAATAGGTAGAATTCTTACAGACAGGTTTAGGCAAATACTTCATGAATAAAACCCTGATACTACAGGAAATATTATAATAAGTCAATAACTGTGATCTCATCTTATGAAAAGGCATTTGGACAGCAAAGGAAATCACCAACAGATTGAAGAAATGGGAAAATGGGGGAAAATTTTGCCAGCTGTCCTCAAAGGACTAATATTTACAATATAAAATAACTCAAAGAATCAGACCCACAAAATCAAAGACCCAATCTAAAATGTACATCTAGGATTAATACATACTTTGCAGATAAAGAAGTAAAAACACAAATAAATATATGAAATGATGTTCAACATCTCTGATCATTGAAGAGATATAAATTAAAACAACACTTAGATTCCATCTCACTCCAGGAAAAAAAGGTCATTATTAAGAAATCAACTAATAACAAATGCTGGTGGGGATGTGGGAAAAAGGAACCCTCAACTGTTGATGGAAGTGTAGACTGATGCAACCACTATGGAAATCAGTGTAGAGATTCTTAAAAACTAAATCTAGGGGTCTTACCATTTGCTGGTGGCCTAGGGACTTCATTCCCTTGTTCATAGCCCCATGCATGGACCCTGATCCACTGACTGACATCCTCAACACCAGCATGGGTGGCAGCACCCAATATATCTTCCAGATCCTCTGAGAAGTAGGTAACCATCCCTGGATCCACCTTCTCACTTACATTTGTGTTGTCTTTGAAAAAGAAGAATCAAGAAGAGGAACAGCTTACTGGGAGTCATTGCTCAAATTTAGCTTCACATGAAAAGGAGCATAATTGTTTAATGAAGCAAGACATCAAGGCAAGGGACATCATTGAGGACTGAGCTAGAAAAACTGAGACACAAGGAAGTGCCAAGTCTGAAGGCTGTATGGATCCATCCTGGGTTAAGTCCAAAAGTCCACTCAGCTGCCTGCTTTCCTCACGTATCAGCCTCAGGAGGTCTGGCAGCTGGACCAACCATCCAGGTCCCCCATGGACCATCTCTAGGCCCCCAGAGTTGCTGGCCTTTTCATGGTGATATCTCTTCCATGGCAAAACACCACCTTGAGCTGCCCTCCCCCAGTACTGTGTGCATCCTGCTGCCTAGACTGTGTCAATGTCAGCCACAAACACAGCATGTCTTTTTGACTCAAGTGTGTAGGGACAGTGTGCAGAAAGTATTAACCCAGCACCAGTTTAGGTAAATATCTGTGAAGAAGAAAAACAAGATTAAATAAAAATACACACTAGTTAAAAAAAAAACCTAAAACTAAAGGTCACATTTGACCCAGATATCTTTTGGGTATCTTCCCAAAATAATTAAAAGCATCCCCTTCTCCAACCTAATTAAAAAGAAAGAAAGAAACAAAAAAACCCCAAAATTCATGCAATAAAGAATGAAAAGGGTGAAATCACTACAGACTCTAGAGAAATTCAGATCATCACTGCCTACTTCCAAAATCTTTACTCTCACAGAATGGAAAACACAGAGGAAATGGACAATTTTCTAGATACATATGAGATGCCAAAGCTGAGTCAAGAAGATATACAAACTCTGAATAACCCAATAATAAGAAACAAAATTGAAAATGTAATAGAAAAAACCATACAAACAAAGAAAGTCCAAGGCCTATTGGTTTCACAGCATAATTCTATGAGAAATTTAGAGAAGATTTAATGCCAACTTTTCTCAAACTCAATTAAATTTCAAGGGAGGCAATTCTCCCAAACTCATTCAGGGAGGCAAGTATTAGTCTGATTCCAAAACCAGAGAAAGATCCAACTAAAACAGAGAACAAGAGACCAACCTCTCTAATGAAAATAGATGCAAAAATCCTCAATAAAATACTAGCAAACAAAATACATCAAATCGTCAAGAAGATTATACATAATGACCAAGTGGGATTCATTCCAAGAATACAGGGAGAGTTCAATATAAGCAAATCCAGAAATGTAATACGCCACATCAATAGAACCAAGAACAAAAACCAAGTGATAATCTCACTAGATGTAGAAAAAACTTTTGACAAAATCTAACACTCATTCATTAAAAAACAAAACAAAACAAAACCCTACAGAGAATTGGAATGGATAGTCTATATCTCACACTGGTAAAAGCCATCTATGAGAAACCAGCAGCCAACATTATGCTAAATGGGAAAACCTGAAGGCCTTCTCTTTAAAATTAAGAACAATACAAGGTTATTCACTTTCTCCACCCTTATTTAATATAGTTCTGGTAACATTACCCAGAGCAATGAGATAAGACAGAGGAATAAAATGAATGAGGGTTGAAAAGGAAGAAGTGAAATTATCATTATTTGCAGATGACATGATACTCTACATACAGGATCTCAAAAACTCCACCAAAAGTCTGGTAGATTTAATCATCAAATTCAGCAACATAGCAGGATACAATGTCAACATCCACAAATCAGTAGCAGTTTTGAACACAAACAATGAACTCACTGAGAGACAAATTAAGGAAACCATGCCTTTCACAAAAAATATTCTCCAAAACTGAAATAATTAGAAATCAATCTCACAAAGAAAATAGAATTATACAGTGAAATTATGAGAAAATGATGAAATATTCCATGCTCCTAGATAGGAAGAACCAAAATTGTGAAAATGGCATATTCTCAAAACTGTTATACATATTTAATTCAGTCCTGATTAATATACATAGCATACCTCACAAAGCTAGAAAAACTTTCTTCAGACTCATTTGGAACCAGAAGATACCCAGAATATCAAAAGCAATCATGAGAAACAAAGAAAAGGCAGGAGGCATCACAATCCCTGACTGGAAATTATGCTATAAAGGTACTGTGATAAAATCAGCATGGTACTGACATAGAGACAGACCTGGGGATCAATTGAGCAGATTAGAAGATACAGACACAACTACAAAAACACTCATCCACCCTATCTTTGATAAAGGGACCAAATGTGTTCATCAAAATTAAGATAGCCTTTTCAATAAATGGTGCTGGTAAAACTGGCTTTCCACATGCTGAAAGCTGAAAACTACACACATAAACTTTTATCACCATGCATGAAGCTACAGCCAAAATGGATCAAAGACTTAAATATTAAAACAGAAACACTTAATCTTCTGGAGGAAAATAAGGGTAGAAATCTTAAAGACATAGGGGTAGGTAGACGGTTCATGAGCAAAAACCTAACTGCACAGAAACTACTTCAAAGAATCAACAACTGGGATCTTATCTCCAACAGAGGAAAAAGATAACCCACGAACTGGGAAACAATTATAGCTGACTGTCCCTCAGACAAAATATATAAAGAAATTTTAAAAATCGAGCCCCTAAAATATAAAACCCAATTGAAACACGGGCAACTCAGATGAATATACACTTCTCAGAGGAAAAAATACAAATGAAAAGTAAATATATGAAAAAATGTTCAACATCATTGGTCATTTGAGAAATGAAAATTAAAGCAACACTGAGATTCAGTCTCACCCCAGAAAGAATGGCTAACATCAAGAAGTCAGCCAATAACAAATTCTGGAGAGCCTGTGGAGAAAAAGGAACACTTCTTTCTACATGGATGGTAAAAGTGAAGACTGGTACAGTCATCATTATGAAAATCAATGTGGAGATTCCTTCAAAAGCTAGGATTTGAGATCCCATTCAGGACAGCTATTCCCCACCTGGGCATTTGTCCAGAAGAACTGAAAATCTCATACCACACTGATGCATGAGCACCCACTTATAGCAGCACAATTTGTCATAGCTAAATCCTAGAAAAAACTCAGATGCCATCAACTGAAGAATGGATATGGAAGATGTGGTATTTTTACACAATGGAGTGTTACTCAGCTATAAAACAATATAAATTTGAGTCTTTTGTCAGTAAATAGATGCAACTAGAGAACATACTCGTAAGTGAAATAAATCAGACTCACATGTGCGAACATTACATTGTGTCCTTAGTGTGAGAACCTGAAAAAGAAAATAGAAACTGAAGGGTACAATAGATACTGGGATAAGGGATTTAACTTATTCAAAAGGAAATATTTACTGAGTTGAGGAGAAGGACAGGAGAGGGAGTGGGGGGAAGAGATTTATCCATGTATGTAAGCAGGATTGTTTGCACAACACTACTGTGTGTTTCTGCTGGTCTATGGAAAGAAGCAGTTAATGCTTTAATTTGTTTCTTGTCCTGTTTTCAATTGTTTGCACTTTTTGTCTTCTTCATTTCTTTTTTTTCTTCCTTACATGGAAATATTTTATCTATCTATTTATTTTTTATTCATAATTTTATTAACAGGCAAATAGCAATTAGACAGTTTCAAATCAAATTGGTAGGATAGTTTAAATAATTAACACATTGCATACTCCCTTCCAAGTGGTTATTTGATATACAAGAGGCAGAAATGATATCCTATTTGCAAACACTATTACAAAAAATGCTTCTATTCATTAAGAGAATGTAACTATATATCTATCTTAACCATTTTGAATACACAGATACAAAATGGACATTCATCTGTATCCTCTTTTTTGTTTAGTTAGTTCACTTGAATATTATAAGTGTGTTAACTAAGCAAAATATTCTAAGACAGTCCAGTAGTCCATAATAGTATTGGGTCTTCTGCATCACAAGCAATGTCAGGAATTGCTGACATGAGTCCCCTACAGCTCAACATAACAGCATGGCTTTACTTCTATACCTCATTTTTATACTTTTCTGCTGAATGGTTAAGGCCAAGATGAAGTAAGACCTATACAACAAGAGTTGTAGCTTTTGGATCTGATAAAGTCAGTCAAATACCCTCAGAATTTTTCCTGAGATCCTGTACCTCATATTGTAGATCCTTTGTCAGTGTCAGCCATGTGGATGTGTCACGGCCATTGCTTGGCCAATGTGCTCTCTGTGAAAGCCTGAGAGAATGTTTTCTCTCCATGTGACTCTCCTTAGACACACTCTACATCATCAATCACTTTCCTCTTTGGCCCCATAACCTCCTTGATCAGAAAATTTGGGACACTACCGAGTTACATGACATTACAGTACAAGTTATCATGCGTCGTGAGTCTTAATTGACCTTGGAAGGCTAGGGCCAAAATGTTGGCAATCTTTTTGGTCATCCTTTTTCTCTAATTTTGGTCTGCAATCTTAGGTTATTAACCCTCCAGAAGAGAAGCTCATAGTTATTACCATACAGCCTAGGCTGTTAAGCTTAACCTCACTATCTGTCTGATTATCAAACATCTTAGGTATAACATGGAACAGGTATTTTTCACCAAGTATTGATATGTTGAACTTTAAGTCCCTACAGAATGTGATGAAAAAACATTAAAAAAATTAAAATATATTTTAAAAATAGGCATAAAGAGTTATATAATTCTTACATTTACACAGAAGTCCAGAAATCTAACCATATACAACCTTGAAGCAGGACAGACCCGCAACATTCCTTTTCCTGTCTCCTGCTTTCATTCACCACGCCCTTCTTTTTGAAAAATCTTCTATCTGAGAGGCAGCATGGGAGCAACTGGAATGCCATGACAAACAGCCCATATTCAGAAGACCAGAATGACAGACACTCCAAGCATGAACCTACTATTATAAATTGCCATCTTCAGGGCAGTTGCTTAAGTCACAGGTGTCTGTATCTATAGTTCGTCAGGGTGAGAATCATTCCAATTAACTGCTAGATTCAAAAATATTCTGAAGATTCTTAGGATCATTGCCTTACCCATCTTCTATACATAACTGTATGGCTTGCCACAGTCATGTTTCCTAGCTCTTCTCTGCTCTCTTTTCATTATCTGCTCCTCAAATTCTTGCTTTCCTTTTATTTTTTCTTATCTTTTAATTTTTTTTCGTAGGACAGTTTCTTTCTTTTTGGGATGAAATTTTATTTTATTTTTATCTTTTCCCCATAATTTTATTGAGAAGCAAATAGCAATGGGACAGTTTCAACCAAATTGATAGGACAGTTTCAATAATTAACACATCGCTTACTGTCTTCTTAGTGGTTAATGGCTGTACAAGATATGAACATGATATCCTACTTACAAACACTATTAGAACAAATATCCCTATTCATTAAGAAAATATAACTATATATCTATCCTAACCATTTTGAATACACAGACACAAAGTGGACATTCATCTGTATCCTCTTTTTTTGTTAAGTACTGTTATCTTAATATTATAGGTGTGTTAACTCAGCAAAATATTCTAAAAGAGTCCAGTAGTCAATAATAGTATTGGGTGTTCTGCTTCACAAGCAATCTCAGAAATTGTTGACCTGAGTCCCCTACAGCTCAATATGGCAGCATGGCTGTACTTCTTATATTTCATTTTTATACTTTTCT
>NW_004524923.1:780554-782493 GCF_000260255.1 Octodon degus
TATTTAAAAATTAGAATATATTTTAAAAATAGTCATAAAGAATTATATAATTCTTATGTTTGCACATAAGTCCAAAAACCTAATCGTATAGAACCTTGAAGCAGGACAGTCCCGCAACAGTCCTTTTCCTGTCTCCTGCCTTCATTCACAATCCCCTACTTTTTGAACAATCATCTACCCGACAGGCAGCACAGCAGCAAGCAGCCCGTATTGAGAAGACCAGAATGACAGGCACTCCAAGCATGAACCTATTATTACATATTGTCATCTTCAGTGAAGTTGCTTAGTTCACAGGTGTCAGTATATAGTTAGTCAGGGTGAGAATCATACCAATTAAGTTCTAGGTTCAAAAATCTTCAGGAGATTCTCAGGATCATTGCATTACCCATCTTCTACATGTAACTCTATGGCTTGTAACTGTCATGTTTCCCAGCTCTTCTCCTTTCCATCTCTTAATTAGTTAGTTTTGAAGTTCTTGCTTTCCTTTTACTTGTATTATGCCTTTCTATTTGTATTTCTTCTTTGAATTCTTATACTAGGGAAAATAAATGATATTTACGCATGTGTGTCTGGTTTATTTCACTTATGAGTACATCTTCAAGTGGCATCCACTTCAACAGAAAGGCTTTAAGTTTATCATTTTTTAGAGCTGAGTAATATCCCATTGTATAAAAATACCACATCTTTTTCATCCATTCCTCAGGTGATGGGAATCTCAGTTGTTTCCAAGATTTGGCTATCACATATTGTGCTGCTATAAACATAGGCACACATATATCACTATGATATGATGGTCTCATATCCTCAGGGAAGATTCTCATTAGAGGAATAGCTGTTTTAAATGGGATTTGCAGGACAAGTTTTCAAATGAGTCTCCACACTGATTTCCATAATGGTGGCACCAGTCTACATTCCTGCAAGTGGTGGAGAAGGGTTCCTTGCCCCTCACAGTCTCGCCAACATTTGTTGTTAGTTGATTTCTTTATGATAGCCATCCTTTCTTCAGTGATATGATATCTCAATGTTGTTTTAATTTACATTGCACGGATGGTTAGGGATGTGGAACATTTTTTCATATATTTATTCGCTTCTTTAATTTCATCCTCTGAGAAGTGTATGTTCATCTCAGATGCCCATTTCTGGACTGGATCTTTAAATTTTGGGGTCCAGTGTTTTGTAGTTCTTTATAAATTTTAGAGAGCAGACCTTTCTCTGTGTACTTATTTCTCATGATTTTTTCCAAATTTGTGGGTTGTCTTTTCACTTTGTTGGTAATTTCATTTGATGTGAAAAAGCTCAGTAAGACCTCTTCTCTGTTGTTAATTCTTCAAGTGTTTCCTGTAAGATATGATTTTTGATCATGAACTCTGCTCGTACCCCTATTTCTTCAAGAGTTCCTCCTACTTTCTCTTTAAGGAGATTTAGTGTCTCTTTTTATTGTTCAGATCTTTAATCCATTTTGACTTTAGCTTAGTGCATTGTAATAGACCTGGGTCAAGTTTGAGTTTTCAGCATGTAGAGAGCCAGTTTTTCCAGCACCATTTGTTAAAGAGCCTATCTTACTTCCAGTGAGTATGTTTGGCTACTTTGTTAAAGATAATATGGCTGAGTGTGTTCTTAGGGGCTTCAGTATCCTGTAATCTTTTCTATATATCCTCACGTCTATTTTGTGGCCAGTCCCATACTGATTTTATCACAGTAACCTTGTATTACAATTTCAAGTCAGAAATTGTAATGCCTCCTGCCTTGTCTTTATTGCCCAGGATTGCCTTTGCTATTCTAGGTCTTTTCTTGTTTCAAATAAATTTTAGGAATGATTTCTCTACCTCTGTGAGGTATGTTGGTGGTAGTCTGATAGGGATTGCATTAAATCTGTACAGCAATTTTGGGAGTATGGAAATCTTCAAAATGTTGGTTCTTCCTATCCAGGAGCATGGAA
>NW_004524923.1:803125-808437 GCF_000260255.1 Octodon degus
GCACTTGTTACGGGTGGGCTTGGGTTCTGAGGTTGCATTTTGTTCCTTCTCGTCATTTTGTGTAGCACTGTCTTCTGCCCTTTGTTGCAGATCTTATCTGTAGTTATAACCTTCGCACGTACTGAAATTCAGGTGCAGCTCTACAAAGTTTGGACTTATCCAGCTGCGTCTGGCTTAGGTCTGGTTGCTGTGCTCAGCTCCTTCCCGCTGCTGCCCTTTAGGGTGAACATGTTGTGCCCTGTGGCGAGATGTTCTGCTCCTGGACTAGCTGGTTGGATCTATCCTCTACACTCTCTGCAGGGATTGCAGCTGCAGGATTACACCTCAGGCGTGTATACCAGGCCTGAGCTGTGCCAGACCTGGGCTAGGACTGAGTCTGGGGGCTCCCGGAACTCGGCAGAAAATCCTCCATAGTTGTTTTAAAGAGATCTTTTCTTACCTTTTCACTAGCTGCACCAGCATCTTCATGATCTGAAACTCTGCCTTCACTTTCACCTAAATGATTTTGTAAGCTTGTGATTTATATTTTAAATTCCTCTATATGTGTTGGACTCTGCTTCATGTGATCTATTTATTCTTCTAACACTCATTCTAGGAATCGATTATTTTTCCAATCTCTCCTATTTTTTTAATCAATGTATTCTTTAGAAGCAGTTATCAATTCTTTTACTGCAGTGTTTTCTTTAGATTGGGTTTCCTCCCTATGTTTCTGTAGTTGATTCTTTACTTCAAATGCTATGTGTTCAGAGAATTCTTTTTTATTTCACAATAAAATTCCTCTCCGAGTTCCTCTATAACTTTCTGCTGGTGCTTATCTACTATCGTCGCTATTAATTCATACATTTGTGCTGAGCTAGTAGAAAGTTTTTCAGCTCTGAGTTCCTCTATAACTTTCTGCTGTTGCTTATTTACCATCAACACTATTAATTCATACATTTCAGCTGAGCTAGTTTCTACTTGTTCTCTGTGGGCATTGTGTTTCCTTCATATGTTTCTGCATTTGATTCTTTACTGCAGATGTTATTTATTCAGAGATTTCTTTTTTCATTTCCAATCTGAGTTCCTCTATAACTTTCTGCAGCTGTTTCTTTATTTCAAGGCCATTGATTCATTGATTTCAGCTGTGTGATTCCCAATTTGTTCTGTGTTAGTGTCCTCTGCACTTGTTATGGGTGGGCTTGTGTTCTGATATTGCATTTTGCTCCTTCTCATTGTCATTTTGTGTAGCGCTGTCTTCTGACCTTTGCTGTGGAGTTTTGGTGCAGTTGTAACCTTAGCACCTGCTGATTTTCACGTGCAGATCTCCAAAGTTTGGATTTATCCTGCTGTGCCTGGCTTTGGTCTTGTTACCATTGTCAACTCCTTTTTGCTGCCACCCTTGGGAGTGATCCTGTTGTGCCCCTCTGTCAATATGCTCTGCTCCTGGACTACCTGGGTGGCTTTGTCCCCTACTTTCTCTGCAGGGATTACAGCTGCAAGGTTTCACCCCAGGCCTGTATGCCAGGCCTGAGCTGAGTCTGGAGGGGCCTAGTTGGAATAGAGGGGAGAGGAAGCTCTCCCACACACTCACTTGGCCTGGCCTAGGGCAGCATCTGGGTCTCCCCTTAATGCTGCAGATATTCTCACTGGGCTGGTGGGGGGGGGGGTTCTGTGGAATGGTGTGGGAGGCCCAAGTGTGTGGAAGAGATTCTCACCCACACTGTTCCTGGTCTGGGACCAGCAGGTCTTGCTGGCGCAGTGTATCAGGAAGCTCTCCCTCACATTCACCCAGCCTGGGCTAGGAGTGGATCTCCTGTCTTCTTAATTTCTTATACATTTATTTCTTTTGTTCTTCTTCCAATTTTATGTGCATACATCTGGTAATATGAGTAACTAGTTGGAAGGCAGCACTGTGTATTACAACAAATACTTTAAAATTCATATTATTTTGTTAAGTGAAAATATGTGACACTTGCAATTTTTTCTCTTTTAATTCTAATTTGTACTCTGTTTAAAAAAATAAAAAATTAAAAGAATTCAAAGCATCATACCACAGAGATATATGAAGAAATTTATATATGTTTATGGCAAGGAAAGATTAAACCAATGAATGGTTAAAGAAGAATTTTTTATTAATGTGATACTACTCAGTCATGAAAAAGATAAATGAGACATTTCTACATAAGTGGACACACTTTGAGACTATCTTTTCAAGTGAAATAAGTCACATACACATGTGCAAATACCACATTGTTTCCCTAATGTGAAAAACGGAAAGTGTAAACAGAGATGAAGAAGTATAACAGATATTGTGAAATAGGCAGAAAATGTTTGAATAGGAAGGGAAACTAGAGACAGGGGAGAAAAGAAATGAAGGGAAAACAAGAGCAATAAGAATAGAAGGAAACACGGAAATCAAGCTTTTGCAAGTGGGGGGGGAAGGGCTTGAATGTGCGGTAAAGAAATAGGAAAAAATCAAAATGTATCACTTACAGATACAAATTCCCTATGATGAATGTGATCATTATGTATATCTAAGATGTACCAATAAGCTTAATTAATTAAATACTGCAATATTAAGAAGCTATTAAAAATCTAAGAAAAATATCTTGGATTTTTTTTAAATCTAAACAAACTGAGATCACCTGTGAACACCAAGGTAAGTTAAATAAGTCAACTGTACCCTATCAGGAACATTCATATTTTTCCATTAAAGAGTCATTATGATCTTTAAAGAATAGAAAGCCCTTTTCAAATAGATACAGTCATTCTGCGTAGATAAAATAGTACTTTTCAATATTTAGACAGAAAATTGCATTCTTCTGTGGGATTCAAAATGAAAGTTTAAAAAAACTCATTAAACAAGACCTGAAAATTACACCAAAAAAGAATCAATAGGAGAAAGGCAATGATAAAATAATTTTTCACCTTTTCAGCATAGAAATTAGTATGTAAAGGTCCTCTAAATGTTATAGGCCTTACCTCATATAAGGTACTGTATTTTCTTTCTTTGTCCTGGGTCTAGTTTACATATTTCTTAAACTCTTTTCCCTTCATTCATCTTCTGTTCATTTTCTTTTCATCTCTAACACTCCTATAAAATACCCTGTAATGTTTCTTGAAAATAGATTTATTCAGGCACAATTTGCAAGCAAAAAGTTACTCACACACAAGTTGTGCAATTAGCCATATGCATACATAGTGGATACTGTGATCACCACCAAGAAATAAGCATGTCTATCTTGAGATCTCTCACTGCCTGATCTTCTACACTCATCCCCAAGCAATTCTGAGTATGCCTTCTGTAACATGTTGTTCATTGCCTCTTTTTTTGGCTTTTACATATTTGAATCATCTAATATATAGAGTTCTCTTGGTCTGGTCTCTTTCAGTCATTAAGTTAGTTTTAAGGTTCACCTCATTATTGCATTTACCAGTAGTTTCAGTCTCTTGCTGAGTTGCATTTCATTACACAGATCTACACATTTGTCTATCTATGCACTTTCTGATGGCCATTTGTGTGGTTTCCAGCCTTTTGACTATTAAAAACAAAGCTTTACTGCTGCGTTCTGGGGACCCCCAAATCCAGTCCTAGCCCAGGACCGGTGAGTGTGTGGGGGAGCTTCTTGCTACCCTGCTCTGGCAGGACCTGCCGGTCCAAGGCCAGGCGCAGCATGTGTGAAACCATCTTTCATGCCCTTGTGACCTCCTCAACACTCTGCAGCAACAATCCACCCTGCCTGCCAAGTGAGAATTTCTGCTGTGTTCTGGGGATCCCCAGATCCAGCCCTAGCCCAGGCCCAGAGAGTGTGTGGGAGAGCTTCCTCTCCCCACTACTGCACATTATCCCCCCCCCCAAGATTCAGCTCAGGCCTAGCATACAGGCATGGGGTGAAACCCTTCAGCTGCAATCCCTGCAGAAAGAAAAGGGTACAAAGCCATCCAGCTAGTCCAGGAGCAGAACATCTTGCCAGAGGAGCACAACAAGATCACTCCCAAGGGAGGAAGCACAAAGGAGCTGAGCACAGCAGCCAGACCAAAGCAAGGCACAGCAGGGTAAATCCAAACTTTGTAGATCTGCACGTGAATATCAGCAGTTGCTAAGGTTACAACTGCACCAAAGCTCCACAACAAAGGTCAGAAGAGAGTGCTACACAAAATGACAATGAGAAGGAGCAAAATGCAATCTCAGACCCCAAGCCCACACATAACAAGTGCAGAGGACACTAACACAAAACAAATTGGGAACCACACAGCTGAAATCAATGAATCAACAGCTTCTGAAATAAAGAAACAGCTGCAAAAAGGTATAGAGGAACTCAGATTGGAAAAGAAAAAAAAACCCTACATTAATAGCATCTGCAGTAAAGAATCAAATGCAGAAACATATGGAGGAAACCCAATGCCCACCCAGAAAAAGTGCAGAGGACACTAGTCCAGCTCAAATTTATGAATTAATAGTGTCAATGGTAAATAATCCTGCACCGGCGGGACCTACTGATTCCAACCCAGGTGCAGGGTGGGTGAGACCCTCTTCCACCACCTTGGGATGCCCCCCACCACACCGCAGCACTTCCCATACCCCACCCACCGAGTACGAATTTCTGCTGCGTTCTGGGAACGACCAGACCCAGTCCTAGTCCAGGCCTGGTGAGTGTGTGGGAGAGCTTTCAGCTACCCTGCGCCAGAGGGACCTAATGTTACCAGCCCAGGCACAGCATGAGTGACACCCTCTTTCACTTTCCTGGGATGCCACCCATCACTCCATGGTACCCCACACACACCTTGCCCACAGAGTAGGAATTTCTGTCACGTTCTGGAAACTGCCAGAGGCAGTCCTAGTCCAGGCCCAGTGAGTGTGTGGGAGAGATGCCTCTACACCTACTCCAACTTGTCCACTCCAGACTCCACTCAGATGTTGCATACAGGCCTGGGATGAAACACTTCAGTGGCAATCCCTGCAGAGAAAATATGGGAGAAAGCCACCCACCCAGTACAGGAGCAGAACATCTTGCCAGAGGGGCACAACAGGTTCACCCCCAAGGGCAGTAAAAGGAAGGAACCAAGCACAGCAGCCAGACCCAAGCCAGGCACAGGTGGACAAACCCAAACTTTGGAGATCTGCACCTGAACTTCAGTAGGTGCTAAGGCTATAACTGCAACAAAGATCTACAACAAAAGTCAGAAGACAGTGCTACACAAAATGACAATGAGAAGGAGCAAAATGCAATCTCAGAACCCAAGCCTAGCACTGATAAAGGTTCTACAATCTGAGGTACAGGATCTCAGGACAAATCCTGAGGGCATTTCACTGACCTTCTCAGACCAAAAAG
>NW_004524923.1:808822-809820 GCF_000260255.1 Octodon degus
AAAAGATTAAAAAAAAACCAAGCCTACACATAACAAGTGCAGAGGACACTAACAAAGAACAAATTGGGAATCACAAAGTTGAAATCAATGAATCAATGTCTTCTGAAATAAAGAAACAGCTGCAAAAAGGTATAAAGGAACTCAGATTGGAAATGAAAAAAGAAATCCCTGAATTAAAAACATCTGCACTAAGGAATCAAATGCAGAAACATACGGAGGAAACAAAATGCCCACCCAGAACAAGTGTAGAGGACACTAGCTCAGCTCAAATGTATGAATTAATAGCGTCGATAGTCAATAAGCAACAGCAGAAAGTCATAGAGGGAGTCAGAGCGGAATTCTTTTCTACTAGCTCAGCTCAAATGTACGAATTAATAACACTGATGATAAGCAACTGCAGAAAGTTATAGAGGAACTCAGAGCGGAATTCTTTTCTGAAATAAAAAAGAATTCTCAGAACTCATAGCATCTGAAGTAAAAAATCAAATACAGAAACAGAGGGAGGAAACACAATCTGAAAAAAACACTGCAGTAAAAGAATTGATAACTGCTTCTAAAGAAGATATTGATAAAAAAAATAGAGGAGATTAGAAAGTGACAGATTCGTTGAATGAGCAATACAGGAAAGAAATAGATCGCATGAAGCAGAGTCAAAGAGATATAGAGGAAATTAAAATCTAAGTCACAAGCTTGCAAAACCGTTTAAGTGAAAGTGAAGACAGAGTTTCAGATCTTGAAAACGCTGGTACAGCTAGTGAAAAGATAAGAAAGGATCTCTTAAAAACAACTAGGATTTGGGGCCAGGGAGAAGGCTCAGTAGGATAAGCGCTTGACTGGCAAACGCAATGATTTGAGTTCAATCCGGAGTTGGGCCAAAAAAAAAAAAAAGTAGGATACAGGACAAAATAATCCATCACTTGCAAGATGAAGCAAAGATGAACAGTGTGAGACTAATAGGTATCAATGAGAAAGAAGGAGTCAATACAAATGACATTTAA
>NW_004524923.1:813660-816712 GCF_000260255.1 Octodon degus
AACCACATGATCATCTCCATTGATGCAGAAAAGGCTTTTGACAAAGTCCAACACTCATTCATGTTCAAAGTCCTACAGAAAATTGTAATAGATGGACTCTACTTCAATCTGGTAAAAGCCATTCATGAAAACCCAATGGCCAACATAATCCTTAATGGGGAAAAAGTGAAATCTTAGATCTCTTAGATCTGGTACAAGACAAGGATGTCCTCTCTCACCACTCCTATTCAATATAGTTCTGGAATCTTTCACTACAGACATGAGACAAGAGAAAGAAATAAATGGAATAAGATTAGGTAAAGAAGAACTTAAATTACCTTCATTTGCAGATGACATGACACTTTACTTGGAAGATGCAAAAAAACTCCACCAAGAAGCTACTAAAATTAATACAGAAATTCAGTAGCATAGCACATTATAAAGTCAATACCCAAAAGTCAATAGCACTCCTCTACACAGACAATAAACACACTGAGAGGGATATGATAAAAACAATAACTTTTAAAATAGCGCAGAGGAAAATGAAATACCTTAGAATTCATCTAACTAAAGAAGTCAAAGATCTTTGAAGGAAATTGACAGTACTCTGAAAAAAGAGATCATAAAGGATTTCAGAAAATTGAAAGATAATTCAAGCTCCTGGATAGGAAGAACCAATATGGTGAAGATGGCCATATTCCCAAAATTGGTGTGCAGATTTAATGCAATGTTTATCAGCCTACCACCAACATACCTCACAGAGGTTGAGAAATCATTTATAATATTTATCTGGAACCAGAAAATACCTAGAATAGCAAAGGTAATCCTGGGCAATAAAGACAAGGCAGGAGGTATTACAATTCCTGACTTGAAATTATACTACAAGGCTACTGTGATAAAATCAGTATGGTACTGGCAACAAAATAGACTTGAGGATCAATGGAATAGTTAGAATATGCTGAAGACCCTACGAACACACTCAGCCAACTTATCTTTAACAAAGTGGCCAAACATCCTCACTGGAAGAAAGATAGACTCCTTAACAAATGGTGCTAGAAAAACTGGCTCTCTACATGCCAAAAACTCAAACTTGACCCAGGTCTATCACCATGCACTAAACTAAAGTCAAAATGGATTAAAGATCTAAACATTAAAGCAGAGACACTAAATCTCCTGGAAGAGAAAGTAGGAGCAACTATTGAAGACATAGGGGTAGGCAAAGACTTCATGAAGAGAAATCAAATCGCATGGGAAACAGTTGAAAGAATTAACAACTGGGACCTGCTCTTACTGAGAAGTTTTTTCATGTCAAAAGAAATTTCTAACAAAGTGAAAGGGCAACCCACAAATTTGGAAAAATCATGCTAAATAAGTACTCAGGCAAAGGACTTCTCTCTAGAATTTATAAAGAACTAAAAAAACTAGGGCCCCAAAATTGAAAGATCCAGTCCAGATATGGGTATCTGAGAAGAACACACACTTCTCAGAGGATGAAATTAAAGAGGTGAATAAATATATGACAAAATGCTCCACATCACTAACCATCTGTGAAATGCAAATTAAAACAACATTGAGATATCATCTCACCCCAGAAAGAATGCCTATCATCAAGAATTCACCCAACAACAAATGTTGGGGAGGCTGTGGGGAAAAGGAACCCTTCTCCACTGCTGGTGGGAATGTAGACTAGTGTAACCATTATGGAAATCAGTGTGGAGACGCCTTAGAAAAGTTGGACTGGAAATCCAATTTAAACCAGGTATTCCTCTACTGGGAATTTTCCCGGAGGATCCAAAAACATCATATCATAGGGATATCTGTGCCTATGTTTATAGCAGCACAATTTGTGATAGCCAAATCTTGGAAGCAACCAAGATGTCCATCACCTGAGGAATGTTTGAAAAAGATGTGGTATTTTTACACAATGTAGTATTACTCAGCTATAAAGAATTATAAACTCGAAGCCTTTATATTGAAGCGGATGCCACTTGAACATATGCTCATAAGTGAAATAAACCAGACACACATGTTTAAATATAGTAGAGTTTCCCTAGTATAAGAACTCAAAAGAATAAATACAAATAGAAAGGTATAATACAAGTGAAAAGAAAGCAGGACCTGAAGGATTAACTAATCAAGAGAGGGAATGGAGAAGAGCTAGGAAACATGATAATGTCAAGCCATACAGTTATATGTAGAAGATGGGCAAGACAATGATCCTGAGAATCTCCAGAAGATTTTTGAATCTAGCAGTTAATTAGAAAGATTCTCACCCTGACTAACTATATATATTGATACCTGTGAAATAAGCAACTTCACTGAAGATGGTAATCTGTAATAGTAGCTTCATGCTTGAAGTGGCTGTCATTCTGACCTTCTGAATATGGGCTGTTTGTCATGACATGCCAGTTGCTGCTGTGCTGTCTCTCAGGTAGATGATTGTTGAAAAAGAAGCACGTGGTGAATGAAGGCAAGAGATAGGAAAAGGAATATTGTGGGACTGTCCTGCTTCAAACTTGTATATGGTTAGATTTTTTGACTTATGTGTAGACATAAGAAGTATATAATTCTTTCTGCCTATTTTTAAAATTATATCCTAATTTTTAAATGTTTTTTTCATCATATTCTATAGGCACTTAAAGTTCAACATATCAGTACTTGATGAAAAATACCTGTTCCATGTTATGCCTAAGATGTTTGATATTGAGACAAATAGTGAGGTTAAGCTTAACAGTCCAAATTGTATGATAATAAAAATAAGCTTGTCTTCTGGATGGTTATCAACCTACTTTTGTATACCAAAATTAGAAAAAAAGAAGGGCCGCAAGGAAAGCCAACATTTTGGCCCTAGCCTTCCAAGGTCAATTAAGACTCAAGACATATGAAAACTTGTACTGTAACGTCATGTAACTTTGTAGTGTCCCAAATTTTCTGATCAAGCAGATTATGGGGCCAAAGAGGAAAGTGATCATTGATGTAGAGTGTTTCTAAGGTGAGTCACATGCAGAGAAAACTTTCTCTCAGGCTTTCACAGAGAGCACATTGGCCAAGCAATGGCCATGACTCATCCACA
>NW_004524923.1:817393-820720 GCF_000260255.1 Octodon degus
AATAAATAAAAGAAAGTACACAGCAATATTCAATCATATGTCCAATCTTGCATAACTATCTGTTAATTTGAGCAACAGATTTGACAATTAAAAAGATAATATATCAATCACTACTAATCAGTTATTCTTGTTTTGAAAATTGTAACATATGTATTGTTGTATGTTACCCTGTTTCTGTGTTTGTTTTTGTTTTTCTTGCTTTTGTTTTTGCTCTTCAAAATAACAGAAATTTATAATTTAAAAAAAGCAAAAATAAATAGTAAATAATCAAAAACAGAAATTTAAAGAGGAATTCAGAGCTGAATTCTTGTCTACTAGCTCAGCTTAAATGTATGAATTAATAGCTTTGATAGTAGATAAGCAGCAGCAGAAAGTTATAGAGGAACTCAGAGTGGAATGCTCTTCTGAAATAAAAAAGGAATTCTCAGAACTTATAGCATCTGAATAAAGAATCAAGTACACAAATATAGGGAGGAAATTCAATATGAAGAAAACCCTGCAGTAAAAGAATTAATAACTGCTTCTTAAAGAAGACAATGATAAAAAAAATAGAGGAAATTAAAAAAATGACGAATTCCTTGAATGAGAGTTACAGGAAAAAAGTAGATCACATGAAGCAGAGTCAAAGAGATATAGAGTAACTTAAAATCTCAGTCACCAGCTTGCAAAATCTTTTAAGTGAAAGTGAAGACAGAGTTTCAGATCTTGAAGACGCTGGTGCAGCTAGTGAAAAGTTAAGACAAGATCTCTTAAAAACAACTAGGATGCAGGAAAAAATAATTCATCACTTGCAAGATGATGCATAGTTGAACAATGAGAGATTAATAGATATCAATGAGAAAGAAGGAGTTAATATAAATGACATTAAAAAAAATATGGGCAGAAGTACTAGCAGGAAACTTCCCAAGTATGAGGAAATAATCTGACATTCTCCCACACACTCACTGGGCCTGGAGTAGGACTGGATCTGGGGGTTCTCAGAATGCAACAGAAATTCCTACTCTGTGGATGGGGTGTGGGGGTACTATGGAGTGACTGGGGGCATCCCAAGTGGGTGAAATAGGATGTCACCCATGCTACTCCTGGACTGAGACCAGTAGGTCATGCCAGCACAGGGTAGCCAGAAGCTCTCCCACACACTCACCAGGCCTGGGCTAGGACTCTGTCCTACCAATTTGTTTTGAAACTGTCTCATTGCTATTTGTTTCTCAATAAAATTATGGAAAAAATAATTAATACATTAAAAAATAAAGAATAAATTAAGTGAAATTTTTCTTCTAAAAAAAAGTCGTAGAATTCTAAGTTGACTGTCATTTTTTCATTATTTTGAAGAAGTTTTTCCAATGGGATCTTGTTTGCCTTTATACTCTCCTTACTCTGTCTTAATGTAGGATGTAATTTTTTTCTGGCTGCTTTTAAGTTACTCTCTTTACTACTGGTTTTCAGCAAGTTGATTGTTATACAGCTTGGTGTGGTTTCATGTTTCTTGTATTTGGGGTGTGTTAAAGGTCTTTCTTCAGTGAGTTTAATGTTTTTATTAAGCTTTGAATATTTTAAGACATTATTTCTTCAAATATGTATCCTCTCTTTATTTGATAATTCCCATTACCCATATATTTGGCTACCTGAGGATTCTGATGATTTTTAATATTTTAAGGATTTTTTTCTGTGTAGTTCAGTTTGGATTGCTTCTTTGCTGTGACTTCAAGTTACCCAGTCTTTTCTTCTAGTGTTAATATTACTGAATATCATTTCATACTAAAATTCATCATTTTTATCTCTAAAAATTTAATTTGTGTCTTTTTGTATTTTTATCCCTTTAACTCTGTCAATGTATGGAATAAATTTATAAGAACTATATGAATGTCCCACTGTCTATGTCAGTTCTAGGTCGATTTCAATTGACTCTTCATTCTCTACATCAAGGGGTGTGTTTTCCTACCTCTTTGAATTCTTTGAAATTTTTATTGAACATCAAATATTTGAGAAATTTACCTTGTTGGGTGATTGTGAGATTCATGAAAGTATTCATCTCTGCTTAAGTAAGCAATGAAATTCCTCTGTACAATTTAATCCATTCACAACATAGTTGTATGATTTTTAGTTGAGTCTGGAATAGGGCTCAGTGTGGAACTAATTATTTCTATGACAAGGTAAAAGGCTTCTTGAGTTCTTGATGTGAATTTCCAAGTATTAGAGACTTTCTAGTTTGAATGTTAAGAACAGATGCTACCCTCAGATCTATGTGTCTGCTAGATACTACTCCTTGCAATGTTTTTGGGTGGCTATTCCTCTGGTTCCAGGTAGTCTCATTACATATATATGTTGTGATCAGTACTCTATGAAACACTAGAGGAAGGCCTTCTCTGATTTCCTGTGTTCTCAGTGGGCTATGCACTCCTCTCTGGTAATCTGTTCTAATTCTTGGTACCTTGGTCTCTCCAGATGCTCTGCTCCATCTCCTCAGATCAGGAGGTCTTCCAGGCTATACTACGCTTCCCATCCCTATGCTATAGCCTAGGAACTCAAGTCAAAAGGCCATGCAGTGTAGTGCTCACCTTATTTCCTGTCTCCTAGGAATCATTATTCATTTCTGATGTTCAGTGACATAAAACCCAGTTTTAAAATATTTGGTCTTTGTTTTTTGAAAGGGGATATTGTTCAAGTAGGGTCATAAATCAGTTCCTGTTGTTATATATTGGTTGGAAGTAAAAATACATCACATTTTAAAATACACCCTATTGCTATGGTGGCTTTGCTCACAGTAGCCCACCCTGTTTTCTCCAGGGTGCACTTTTATCTTACTTTTTCCTCTTTTACTTGGCCCAAGCTCCTTTGCAGAGCCAATTTCTACTCACTTTTCACTTTTAATTTTTCAAGTAAATGTTGGCACTGCTTTTTCTTCATTTTATTCAATTCTTTGTTTAAGAGAAAACATGGAATCTAAGTCCAACAGGAGAGGCAAGTACCAAAAACCAGGTAACATTTGACTGGTGAGTCACTTCTAGAAAGAACTTTCCAATAACACTTTTGCACATCCAGTCATGAGAATCAAAAGCCAAGAGATTGTAGTAATATTTTGGCCTGGCCAGCCAAGGGTAGATCTCAGGTAACAGAGCCTAAGATAAAGGCCCATGTTAGGCACAATTTTAGTTTCTTTTTTTTTTCCAAAGTTTTATTGACAAACAGATAGCAATGAGACAGTTTCAAATCATATCGGAAGGACAGTTTCAGCAAATAATACACTGCATATATTCTTCTTAGTGGTTAATTGCTGTACAAGATGCGGACTTGTGATCCCATTTACAAACACCATTAGAACAAATC
>NW_004524923.1:828375-832078 GCF_000260255.1 Octodon degus
GGAAGTCGGCAGAAATTCCTTGCATGCAAAACTCCCAGGACAGAGAGAAGACAATTTTAGTTTCTATGAGACTTTTTTCCCCCTCTCTCTCTTCCCTTCTATATCCTAAGCCAAGAATCTAGGGATTCTTCTGAAGCCACCGAGGAAGAGCTTCCTGGCACTGTGGGAAGGGAAGAGAGTGTAGGTAGACTTTATTTTTATTTCTAGCTGATTGCACCTCACTCTGTGGATCCTTGTCCTCTGTGAGTTTGTTATACTTTTCTACTCTTTTTGGTGATTAACCTGGTCTCAAGTCTTCCGAATTTGGCAAATGGAGTTTTTATCCTCTCTTTGTGTTATTTGGGTTTGCTACCTCTTCCTTTTAAAAAATGAACCTGATATCTTCTTATCCAAGTTTTATAAATGACCTTTTTTTCTTGGTTTGTGTTTTGCCCCAATGTGAGCACTACTTTCTTGATTAATGTGATGCTGGGATTAAGGGTGAGATGCTAGAATTAAATGTTTCCCACCCTGGGTGTGGGTGACACCAACAAATAGGCTTAAAGTCTACATAAACTCATACAACTAGATACAGGCTTATGTCAACTGCCTCAATTTTTTTTTTCTTTTTTACTAACTAGTATTACAAATTATGCCTCTTATTTTGGAGAACAAAAGGGAAGAAGCGTTTTTAAATTATTATTTTAATCAGCACAGTGGATCTTCCTTATATGGAAGAAAAAAAACTTTGCCTGTTTTTAAAGAAAATGCCCATGTCTTTTTTTGGGGATGGCCTGTCAAAACTGGACTTAGCTGATTCACTTCTTCCCTGTCTTAAATTTCATATGGGGAATATGGCTTTCTTCCTTGTTTCAATGCAGATAATTTAAAATCGTATGCCTCACAACCTGAGCAGAACAAATTCCATTTTAAGGTTTTGTTGTTTACTCTTAGAGTAAATACAAGACAGTTTTTCCAGTTGGCTCCATGCTGGCTAAATAGAGTCATCAAGGGACTTGAAATAGCAGCTGAGACATCAAGGGGCTCGAAGTATCAGTAGTCATCAATAGATTCAAAGTGCAAGTTGGATCAACAAGGGATTCCACTTAGTGGGTAAGAGAACTTTGCTTGGGCACTTCTGCCTTTACTTCATGAAAGCTAAAGGATTGGGTGAGGACAACAAGTTGTTTTGCCTCCTTCTCTGTAATGAGTCCATGAATCTGAATATGGAGATGTAAGTCCTCAAGAGGCTTGCTTTTACACTTAATGGTGCTGACATCACTCAGAGACATCTGTCTAGTCTGTGTTAGGGTCTCACAAGGGACAATTTGTGGAACACTGACACCTCCTCTTTCTGTATTGGATACCATCTTAAGGAGTCAAAACCTAGTTGTCTATTTCTGTCTATAGGCCCCAAGCCAAGCCAACAAGAAACCCCTTAGATCTCACTACCATGTGGATTTCAGTGGCTTCATCACTAGATCATATTTTAGATGAATGGGAAGGATTTGATACTGATAATCTAAAACAGAATCAGCTCATCTACTATTGCAATATGGTTTGGGCTTGTTACAAACTGGGAGGTCATGAGAGATTAGTATGGGGTGCTACTTTAAACTACAAGAAAATTCTCCAGGGACATTGGTCCTGCTCAAAATATATAAGGTGGGATGAAATTACTTATATACAGACTTTTGTGACTCTGTCACAAAAAAGACTTAAAAACTAGGAGGGTAGCCCTGTCCTGGAACCCCACTTATCTCTCAGTGGGATGTGGTTCTCTCCAATCTGTTTGATGATACTGAGAGGTCTCTTCTGCTTCCACCTTATAGTCTCCAGGCCAACAAATCAGGACCCTTTTTCAGTCACAAACGTAACAGTGTGGTTGGAAAGGGGGGGAAACACCCTGAAAGGTTATTTCCCCTTTGAAGGAATCAAATTGGGCCTGTAATACTAGTCATGTGCTAGAAATGAGGTTCAATATGCTAGGTGCTCTGACCATGGGAAGGAAGAAGTACATTAACAAGTTTGTTAACTATTATAAAGTGTGTGGGGTTATATAAGGTACAGCTGAAAATCCAGCTGTTTTAATAACCAATTAGTAGTAATCTTTTTTTTTTTTTGTATTTTGGGGAAGGGTCTACAGGGTGTTCAGGGTCTCACTACTAGACTGGACTCATAGTGATCTGCCCATTTACAGCCTCCAAAGAGCTGGGATCACAGGCGCACACCACCATGCCCAGTCTCAATTGCTATCTCAGTGTGCCCCAGAGGTGGGGCCGGTATGGCAGTCCTGGGGATTGAACCTCTGGCCCCTGTGCCTGCTTTCAGGCCCTTTAATCCACTGAGCTATTTGGCCAGCCCTAGTACAAGTCTTGTAAATATACTAATACAAATTCATCATCCAAGGAGGGTGAAGCCCTAGTGGGACATAATTTCATTAGTCAATCAACTTCAGACATTCAACATAAGCTATAAAAATTTCAGATAGGTCCACAGACACCTCTGGCCCAATTCCTGCACATAGCCTTTTCTGTATTCAACAATCAGGACCCAGAGAAGGGACAAAAGAAGAAGGTTAGGATTATAGCTATCATAATTGACAATACTTTAAACTAATGCAAATCATTAAGGGAAAACTTAAAGACAACTGAGGTCCCTGGTTTATGTGCAAGAAGACTGCAAACTAGCTCATAACTTCACCAAGCCACTGCCTGGGTCTTGTTCTAAATTTGAGACAGCTGATGTGATTGACCCATGGCACTAGAGAATTGACTATCACTGTTGCCAGAGAGAAGATAGGCCAGTCAAAACTCATTTATTGAAGAGGCCCAGGGAAACCTCCAATGGACATCATCATCTCCTTTGAGGAACGCTGAATAATCTTAGACATCATGGATGAGCCAATTCAATGGCTTATTAATGAAGACAATAAGTGGCTCATTCTGTTTTGATTTTCTTCTCTGGAAAAATTTTCTTTAGTTATAGCCATAGCTGGGGTCAGGAGGACCCATAGTCAGAGATTCCCTACTCCTACTCTGACATGTCATTTTGAAGGCCAAATGCATAACTATGAGTTTCTAATTGTCCCATAGTGTCCTACTCCCTTTCCAGGAAGAAATTTACCAGCAAAACTGGGAGCAATTCTCAAACTGCAGCTAAGGCCAAAATGGACTTTACTTGTTAGGACCACACCAGATCTCCCTGATTAAATTTGACAACAAATGGATCTTGCCATATGGTATAATAGAATACCTTCTAGGGCAAATTTTGCTATGCCAGTAGTTATAAGCTTTACAACCCCCAGCTGATGTCCTCACCAAAACAGTATCCAATCAATGAAGAGGTTTTAAAGGCTTTCACCCTCTCATAGACAAGTTTCTTAAATTTGGCCCTATTACTGAAGTCTTATTATTCCTCTTACAATACTCCCATTCTTACTGTAGTAAAGCTCTCAGGCAAATATTAGAAGGTACAAAACCTCTGCTTCATTAAAAAGGCACTTATGTCAATCTATCCTCTAGCAGAAGATCCATATATAATTCTCTCCAGAATTCCAGAGAACACTAATTCGTGTTCAGTCTTAGGTTTAAAAGATGCACTTTTCTCTATCCTCCTACAACCAGACTCCCAATGTTGGTTTGCCTTTGAGTGGGAAAATCCCATTAAAGAGAAAGGCAGCAATATATTTGGACAGTTCCTCCTTAGGGATTTGTTTTTTTTT
>NW_004524923.1:839007-850694 GCF_000260255.1 Octodon degus
GCTTTAGCTGCAGGGTTTTACCTCAAGCCTGTATGCTAGGTCTGGGCTGGGTCTGGAGGGGTATGAGAAGTGGGGCGAGAGAGACCAGAAGCTCTCCCGCACACTCACCATTGTTGTGTTTTGGTGGGTCTGCAGGACTCCCAAGAGTGCAGCGCAGTTCTTACTCAGATGGCAAGCTGTGCTGGGTTTGGTCGGGCGGGGGTGGTCTGGAGTGGTCTGAGAAGCAGGGAAGTGACTCTCTCATGGGGCGGGCCTGGGCCTGGAGGGGTGGGCTGGTGCAGGACAGAGCAGAAGCTCACCCCCACACTCACAGGGCCTGGGGTCCATGGGATGTGGAAGACCCAAGGTGCAGCGGAAGTTCTCACTCAGAGGGCGGGCTGCGCTGGGTCTGGCCGAGTGGGGGAGGTCTGGAGAACGCCGGGAAGTGACTCAGGCGGCAGGCTGGTGCAGGACAGAGCAGAAGCTCTCCCTCACACTCGCAGGGCCTGGGGTCGGTGGGATACGGAGGGCCCAAGGCGCAGCGGAAGTTCTCACTCAGAGGGCCGGCTGTGCTGGGTCTGGCAGGCTGCGCTGGGTCTGGTCAGGTGGGGGTGGTCTGGAGAATGCAGGGAAGTGACTCTCTCAATCGGCGGGCCTGGTTCTGGAGCCGCGGCAGGCACAGGACAGAGCAGAAGCTCTCCCCCACTTTGCAGGGCCTGGGGTCAGTCGGATATGGAGCGCCGAAGAAGGCGGGGTGGAAGTTCTCACTCAGAGGGTGGGCTGCGCTGGGTCTGGCCAGGCGGTGGAGGTCTCTCCTTAAGGATTTAGAGACAGTCCTTGTGTTTTTCCTCAAGCACTAGTGAGGAAATTAAAGCTTATAAAGGGAACAATCTTACAGTATGTAGGTAATATTCTAGTTTATAGTCTAACTCAGAATTTATCTAACTGTAAAGACTCTCAACTTTATAGCTAAGAAAGGATATAAAGTCTTCAAAGAAAAGGGCTGAGATATCCCTCCAAAAATTCATTTTCTAGGATATATTCTTACATTTGGGGAACAACAGCTATCTATGGACTAGATCTAGGCTATCTATGAGCTTGGGCCTCTTGCCCAACAACAGCTTTGATGCTGGGGATGGAAAAACTGTGTGAGATCTGGCTACCTAATTTTGGATGAATGGCAAAGTCTTTATATGATGCTGTCGAAGTCCCTGAGTCTATGCCTCTAGAATGGACAAAAATGACAGTGCCTTTAGGAAAACAAAGCATGCTCTAGCATGGAGAATACCTGACTTAAGAAAACTTTTCTTTCTACATGTGTCAGAAAAGAGAAATATTTCTTTGGGGGTCTTAACACAAAAGCTAAGATATGAACCCTGCCCAGTGGCATACTTGTCAAAAAAGTTAAATAGAGTGACTGCTGGATGGCCACCCTTCCTGGCAGCAGTAATAGCTATGGCTGTACTAACAGAGGAAGTTAACTTTGTGACACAGACTAGAAGTCTTAACTCTCCATCAAGTCAGAGCTATTCTGAAGACAAAAGGTTACTGTGGTTAACAGGGGAATGGCTAAGTATCAGGTTATGCCCTTAGACACCCATAAGAATATTATAAAAATTTTAAATGCTATTAATCTTGCTTCTTTGATACCTACAGGCCCAGAAGTTAGTCACTGTTGTGAACCAGTGATCTCCCAGATATATGCAACCAGGTAGGACATCAGTGACCTGTTCTTCCAAAAAACTGAGGAGGTATGGTTCACTGATGGAAGTAACCTTGTCAATCATCCATAAAGCACAGGCAGGAAATTGCACAATGCCTATAAATAGTCCATCTTCCCAGGCAGGTTGCAGTCATGCACTGTAAAGGACACCAAAGAAGTGTGTCTGAAGTCTCTTTGGGAAATCAATAAGCTAATAAGGGTAGCAGGAAGGGCAGCTCTATATCTTATTCCCGGTTCCTGACGAGTCATTCTGGTCCTTCCTCAAGAGACATAGTGACAAGCTGTATAAAGTCTTTTGTGGGAAGTGGGCCTCAATCTTTTGGAAATGGAGAGCCAATTAGGCCCTAAATCAAACTCTGGCAAAACTTTCCAAAGAGATATCTGAGTTCTGGTTCCAATTGCTGCAATAATACTCATGATGGTTCATGGGCTAAGTTTGAGCACATTAGAGATATTATATAGGAGGTTGTTTCGATCTTCTGATATAATAGTAGACTCAGAGACCATGAGGCTGTGACAATATCTCATTAATCTGAGCCAAGTACAATGGGCTATCTAAATGGGAACAGAGCACTCCAAAGCTCTGGTCAACCACTTACTGTCCGTCCTGGAGACCAAATGTTAATAAACATTTGAAGAGAGAGTAAAACTGCTGACCAACAAAAGCTAATATGGAGGGACCTCTTATCAATGATTCTTGCCACACCCACTGTAGTAAAGTTAGCACACATAGATAATTAGAGTTATTTTTTTTTTGGAATAAAGACAGTCTCACCTGAACTGTCAGAAAAACAAGATTACTTAAAGAGAGAAAAGTATTCCTGCAAGCCTATGGAAGACTTGAGATTTCTCTTCAAAAATCCAAGGCTCCAAGTGCCACTACAAGGAGAGTGGAAATCTGACTGTCTTATATTTGGACTAATAGTGAAGTTCAATGATCATTTACTCCTTTCACATTCTTTTCTGTCAGAGTGTTCTTTCTTCAACACAGCCAGTGAACAAGAGCACCTCAAGGTAGTTGGAGAGTATATAATCCCCAGTAGGTACAGTCTACAGTCTCTTCCATGTTGAAGAAGCTATAAAAGAGAGACCATCACTCTCTTAGCAACTAATAAAGAATTACGGGAATTTGTGTCTCTCAGGAGAAAATGATATAAGTGAGTAGGGCATGATAAAGGTGGCTAGAGAAGAGGCATGTGACATGTTAATTATAAGATTACAGGACATGTGCATTAAACATTTGCCAAAGCCCTGCATGTAGGCTTATTGCAAGAACTTGAGCAGGTTTTCAATAGGATGGCCCAGATCTAATGCCAGCCTAAAGTGTGGGATTGCAGTGCTGCCTCTCAGGGCCCATGTGTAGAAGTTCTTGCGGGTTTGCTCAGGATTTGGACAGTATAAATAGACACAGACACCAAGAAGAGCTTGCTATCATGGCTTCTCTCATGATACACTTATCATTTTTTATCTTGCTTTGCTTTCCTCTTTTACTTTGCTCAAGCTTGCTCTGCAAAGGCAGTTTCTCTCTCATTCTTCACTTTTACTTTTTGAGATAAACTTGGTCACTGCTTTAAGAAAAATAGACTCTCTTAGTCTGGTTTTCAATCACTATATATGATTATCAAATTTATTAGTTTTTATAGAATAAATAAATAAATCTTATGCTGGAAAAATGAAAGGAAGATGGATGGTGAGAAAAAGAAATTGAAATGTGTTATGTAGCTGTACCAATCCCCTACAGTGAATGTAATCATTATGTATTGTAAATACATACTAATACATAATAAAGATGGGGAAAATAAGCTAATGAATAAATAAATAATAAGCTACTTTTTGAAAACCGTATATCCCATTTAATTTATGCACATAGTCACACAAATGTCCATAAAAATTCAAAGGAAGTTTATTCAAATTTTAAGAAACATAAGGTTATGAATTATTTCTTTAATTTCAATTTTTTATTAGTACATGTGTGCAATACATAATGATAAATTACTTGTGGGGAGTTGTTACCCATACATATCACATATTAATTATTTTTTTATTTCTCTCCATCTCTTTTTCTCTTTTCCTTTTAAAGGACTTTCTTGACAGAACCCTAATTGCACAAGAATCAATAAATGGGATGCTTTAAAATTAACAACCTTCTGCATAGTGAAAGAAACAACCAACAGAGTGAAGAGGCATCCTACAGAAAGACAAAATTTCTGCCAACTACTCCTTGTATAGAGGAATAATATTTAGAATATATGAAGAACCTTTAAAAAGACTCCCCAAAATAAAATATTCAATGAAAAAAAGGAAAAGCTAAAATGAATAGACATTTCTCAGCACAAGTACAAATGGCTGATAAATACATAAAAAATATTCAACATCGCTGCCCATTAGAGAAATAAAAATTAAAACAGCAAGCTTCCATCTTACCCCCAGAATGAATGGCTGTCTATTATGAAAAAATAAAGTAATAGCAAATGCTGACAAAGTACGGAGGAAGGAGACCCTTCTACTATGGAAATCAGTATGGAGAATTCTCATAAACTAAAAATAAAAACTCCATTTTACTCAGCTTTTCCCCTTCTAGTATTTTCCTGAAAAACATCATATTACAGTGACATATCTATATCTATATCTATATCTATATCTATATCTATATCTATATCTATATCTATATATATCTGATATATATCAGCATAATTCATGACAGCTAAATCTTGGAAGAAGCCTATATGTACATCAAAGGTGAATAAGCAGACATTGTGGTATTCATATACAATAAAGTACTAAGAGCACTTTTCAGGAAAATGGATGCATCTTGCAATCATAATGGCAACTAAAATAAATCATGCACATATCCTTAAATATCACACAGTTTCTCTCTCTCTCTCTCTCTCTCTCTCTCTCTCTCTCTCTCTCTCTCTTAAAAAAATGTATCTTTAGGCTAGATGTGGTGGCACAGGCCTATAATCACAGCACTCAGGAACTCAGAAGACAGGCAGGAGCATCTAGGTCAGCCTTGGCTACATAGTGAGTTCAAGGTCAGCCTGAACTGATAGCAAAACTCTGTCTCACCAAAAAGAAAAATCAAAGAAAGAAAAAAAAATTAGGATAGATGAATAGATCTTTAGTTTCAACTTTTTCTGCAGGAAATCTAGATTGTTTCTGAAATTTTTTTTAATTTAGTTGCACCATGAATTTTTTATTTTTTAAAACTTATTTTTTATTTTATTAGTACATGTTTGCAGTTCATGCATTTTGCAATCATCTTAGGAAGTAATTACATGTACATACTACAGATTATTTATTTTCTTTTTTTATAATCCTCACCTTTCCTCCACCTCCCTTACTTCTCTAATACCCCATATCCCATATTTCACTGTAATTTTTAATTTTAGTTCATGGAATATAATATCTATATTAATTGAAGTTATTAAATTTTTTACATGGCAAATCTTTATTCTACTTATTTCTACTTCTTCTCCTCCTTGTGCCTCATGTTCTTTCCCTTGGACAATTCCTCTGTTGCAGGAGACCCAACTTCCTATCCTCTCTACCATCTTTATTTTAAAGAGAAAAATCGGTAAAAATGATACAGAATTTCAAAACAAGATGATATGTAGGGAGTGGCTAAAGCTAGAAATTGGTCATATGTATAGGGGCAAGACAAGGTCAAAATGACTAACACAATCAAGCTAACATTGTCCTGAGAAAAACATCTTGCCTGTGACAATTACGGTCATTAGTTGCTAGGCAGCCCTGTGTGTGCAATACTAACTTTGTAAAGGGAATAAATAAACACCCATACAGTGCTTGTTCAGTTCTGACCCTCCTATCAGAGAGAAGACCTCCACTTGGCCTCAGCTTTGTCTCCAGTCTTATTTTTTTCATCAACTTGTCATTTTTCCCCAGGAACATTGATAGACATGCAGGTAATAACAATAATAGGAAATTAACACTGATTGTTTTTTTCTGGGCTGTGGTCTGCCACCTGCCACAGTAACAGAAGGCAGGCTGACCCCAGATAGTTACTGAGCCCTGGTGAGCCCCACAACCCCACCATCGTGGGAGCTTTTATGAGGTGTGACCTGCCTAGCCACTATGGTCACAGAAGGTAGGCTGACCACGAACAATTATGGGACCTAGTGAGCCCTGCTCCACCACCCCATCATTGTTAGAACCTTCCTGAGCTGTGACTTGCCCTAAATCTTGGAAACAACCCAAATGGCCATCAATTGAGGAATGCATAAAAAGGTGTGGTATTTTTGCACAGTGGCATGTTAGTCAGCTATAAGAAAAGATAAACTCAAAACTTGTATAGGTAAATCCATGCAACTAGAGACTACATTTATAAGTGAAATAAATTAAACTCACATGTGCAATCATCTTGTTTCACTAGTGTAAGTACCTGAAAAGGAAATAACATCTGAAAGGTACAATAGATACTTTGAAAGGCAAAGAATGTGTTCAAAGGGAAGGAACAACTGGAATGAGGAAAAGAACAAAAATAAAAAAAGAAAGAAGGAAGGGAAAAAGATATATTTATGTATGTATATACAGGACAGCTGGAATAATTGTACTGCTGATTTCTGCTGTTCTATTGGAAGGAATAGTTAATGCTTTTTCTCTCTTTTTTCTCCTTTTTAGTTTCTCATAACTTTTTCATACTAATTCTGCATGCTTATATCTAAACAACTAATTTGAAGACAACATTATGCAATATAACATTGTGGAATTCCATTGTTGAATTCTCATTATTTTGTGTAGTGAAGTTCTGTATCATTTGTATTTTTTTTACTGTTTTCATTCTCTTTAAGAAATAAAAACATGAAAAAATAAATTAAAAATGGTTATTAAATCTCATACTGTTATCTTCTAAGTGGTTGTGCAGATTACCAGATATAGGCATGCAAAGCTGATCAAGCAATATAAGCAATAACTGCTCATTTCAATGAATGGAAATTACTAGTAGTGCAATTATCTTCACTATTTTTTTCTTCCTTCTTTTTCTTTTCCCCCATCCTAGTTGTTCTTTTTTTTCTGAGCAGTTTCTTTCCCTTCACAGTATCTATTGTGGATTTTGGATCTTATTCTTTTGCTTTCTTACACTATGGAGACAATTCAATGTTTCTACATGCAAGTCTGATTTATTTCACTTATGTGTATGATCTCTAGTTGCACCTATTTAAGTATCAAAGCCACGAGTTTATCTTTCCTTATGGCTGAGTAATACTCCATTGTCAAAAAAATGCAATATATTTTTAACTATACCTTGGTTGAAGAGCATTTATGATGCTTCCAAGCTTTAACAATTTTAAATTGTGATGCTATAAAGATAGGTGCACCTATATCGCTGTAGTATGTTTTAATTTCTTCTGGAAAAAAAATACACAAAAGGAGAATACCTGGATCAAATGGGACCTCCAATCCTAGCTTTTTGAGGAATCACCACACTGATTTCCACAGTAGTTACACAAGTCTGCACTCTCAGCAACTGTGGAGAAGGTTTCCTTTTACCCAACAGCCCTACCAGCATTTGTTATTGGTTGATTTTTTGATGATAGTCATTCATTCTGGGGTGAAATGAAATCTCAGTGTGGTTTTAATTTGGATTTCTCAAACAACCAATGATGTATAACTTTGTTAAAAAAATTGCCAACTTTATTCCCATTTTTGGATGGGTCTTTAAAGTTTGAGGTCTGATTTTGTAAAATTATTTATATGTTCTGGATCGAACTCCTATGTCTGGGGAACAATTGGCTATAACCATATCCCGATTCATGGGTTTTGTTTTAATCTGTTTATGATTTCTTTTGATGTGCAAAACTTTTTTTTAAAAATGTATTTTGTTGTTGTAGGGCCTCACTACACAGCTTGAACTTGTGATCCTCCTGCTTTCAGGCTCCCCAGTGCTGGGATTACAGATGTGCACCACTATGCCCCTATTCTAGTCTGCTCATCCCACCGTAAGGGCAGGGCTGGCGTGGTGTGTGGCTCTGGGGATCAAACCACAGTCCCTACACATGTGCCTAACCTTGCTCAAGCAGGCACTTTAGTCTGCTGTGCTACCTTACCGGCCCAATGTGCAAAACTTTTTAAGATGAGATCCCAGTTATTGATTCTTTGAAGTACTTCCCATGCAGTTTGGTTTTTATTCATGAACTCTATGTCTACCCCTTTGTTTTTAGGATTTATGCCTCTTTGTCTTCCAGTAGATTTAGTGTTCCTGTTTCAATATTTAAATCTTTGATTCATTTTGATTTTAGTGCATGGTTACAGACATTGGTCTAGTTTTAGTCCTCTGCATGGGGAAAGCCAGTTTTTCCAGCAACATTGGTCTTGAGGTTTTTTTTTGGAGGGACTACTGGGGATTGAACTCAGGACCTCGCACTTGCGAGGCAGGTGCTTATTCTACTGAGCTATCTCCCTGGCCACCCAGCACCATTTATTAAAGAGGTTATCTTTCTTACAGTGTATAAAAACCCCCTACATGTTATTAAATCTAAAGGTCTTTTGCTAAAGGTTTTCCATGTAGAATATCATGTCATCTGCAAATAATGATAATATAACTTCTATCTTATCCATATTCTGTTGATTTCTTTCTCTTGTCTGATTGTTCTGGCTAATATTTCTAGAATTATATTAAATAGGAGTGGTGATAGTGGCTATCCTTGCTTTATCTCTGATTTTAAAGTGAAAGTATCAGTTTTTGGCCATTTAGTATAAGATTGGCTGTTGGTTTGCCATAGATGGCTTTTTTATGCAATTGGTACAGGATCTCACTATGCAGCTCAGACTCATAGTGATCTTCCTGTTTTCAGCCTCCCCAGCACTGGGATAACAGGTGTGTGCCACCACACCCATTCTCAGTCTTGATGGCTGGCTCAATGCCCCCAGGGGTGGGACCAGCATAGAATGTGGTGCTAGGGATCAAACCCCAGTCCCTGCACTTGCCTAAGCAGGTACTTAGTCCACTGAGCTATCTCACTGGCCTCATACATGGCTTTTATCAGAATGAGATGAACATAATTTATACAATATTCTGTATGGATTTTATCATGAATGGATGTTTGACATTTTAAAATGCTTTTCTGGGGCTGGGGAGATGGCTCAGTGGAATGAGTGCTTCCCTGGCAAGCACAAGGGCCTGATTTCAATCCCTGGTTCCACAATAAAATAAAATAAAAAAAATAAAATAAAATAAAATAAAATAAAATAAAATAAAATGCTTTTCCTACATATTTTGGGATGTCCCTGTGATTTTTATCTTTGGCTCTGTTGATATGGTATATTGCATATATTTATTTGCATGTTCGCTAAAATTTGTCTTATATAGTTGGATGTTTCTATATTTGGTGCATACATATTTAGGATTGTTAACACTTCTTGGAGTTTTACCTTAACAAGAATGTAGTGACCTTCTTTGATTTCTTTGATCAGTCTTGGCTTGAAGTTCACATTGTTTGCAGATAGAATAGCTACTCCTGCTTTTTTATTGGTTTCTGTTGCATGGAATATTGTTTTGCATCCTTTGACTTTCACTCTATGAATTTCTTTCTGAGTTAATGTGTTTCTTTTATGTAGCATATTGTTGTTCTGTTCCTTGATTCATTCTACTAGTCTATTCCTTTTTTTTTTCTTTTTCTAATTTTTCTGTCATTTTTATTGCAAATTGAGACCGCCTATATTGAATATTATCACTGATATGTATTGTTATATCCCTGTCATATTATTCTCTGTTGTCGGTCTCTTGTCTTTCCTCTCTGTTTAATTGTGGCCTGGCACATTTTTCTTATCAGTGTTCCTGTATTTGTGTACATTGTTGTCTCTCTCGACAGTGTCTTTCTACAGTACATTATAGAGCTGCTTTTGGATGGCATGAATTTCTTCAGTTGTTCTTTTTCATGGAAATATCTTATTTCTCTGTTAATTCTGAGAGGCATTAGACATTTCAGGTTGCATCAATCTGGGTTGAAGTTATTTTCTGTCAAGTCTTAGAATACTTAATTCCAAGCTCTCCTTTACTTAAGGGTTTGTGTAGATAAGCCTGCTGTAATTTTGATGGGTTTTCCTTTAGAGATTTGTTTCTTTTCTCTGACAGCTTTTAATATTCTGTTCTTGTGCTCAACTTCTGGGATCTTCATTATTACATGTCTTGGTGTACATTTATTTTGGTCATGACTAATTATAGTTCAATTTTTCTATCCTTTCAAAGGTTTTTTGCCATTACTTGTGTGAAGTTTTCTTATGTCATTTTTCTGGCTCCTACATTTTATATTGACTCCAATCAATCCTGTTTCTTTGCATCATCTTTCAGTTGTTGGATGCTATTTTCCATGGTACCTTCTTATTTTCAAGGGATGTTTCCTTTTATGATCTGTAGTTGTAATCCTGTCTTCTGGGTCTGAAATTTTGTCCTCCCCTTCATTCATGCAATTTTTCAAATTTTGAATGGAACTTTTAATTTACGGGGTGTCTGCATCTGTTTCATATATTCCACTTTTTCCTATGTTGGGCATTCATGGTATACATCATTTTCTTATGCTCCTCTATTTTTGTCTGTGTTTCTGTACACTTGATTACTACATCCTTCATTATGGTCATCATCTGTTTGTATTTTTTTTACTTTTTGTGCTTGTAATGGAAATATTTTAATTTTAACATAAAATGCATATGATTTTTTTATAATTTTATTGATAAACAAATAGCAATGAGACAGTTTCAAATCAAATTGCTAAGACAGTTTCAATAACTAATACACTGCACACATTCTTTTTAGTGGCTAATTGCTGTAAAACATGCAGGCTTGAGATCCTATTTACAAACACCATTAGAACAAATCATTCTATTCATTAAGAGAATGTAACTATATAACTATCCTAATCACTTTGAATACACAGATACAAAATGGGCATTCCTCTGCATACCCCTTTTTTGCTAAGTTCTGTTATTTGAATATTATAGGTGTGTAAACTCAGAAAAATATTCCAAAAGAGTCCAGTAACCCATAATAGCATTGGGTCTTCTGTTTAACTGGCAATGTCAGAAATTATAGACCTGAGTCCCCCACAGCTCAAAAAACAGCATGGATTTGTTTCCTATATTTCGTCTCCTTACTTTTCTGCTGGATGGCTAAGACCAAGGTAAAGCAGGACCTATGCAACAAGAGTTGTAGCTTTAGGGTCTGAGAATGTCTGTGAAATCCCCTCAGGATTTATTCTGGGATCCTGTACCTCACATTGTAGAACCTTTGTCAGTGTCAGCCATGCGGATGAGTCACAGCCATTGTTTGGCCAATGTGCTCTCTGTGAAAGCCTCAGAGAGTATCTTCTCCCCATGTGACTCTCCTTAGGCACACTCTACATCATCGATCACTCTTCTCTTCGGTCCCATAATCTCCTTGATGAGAAAATTTGGGACACTACCGAGGTACATGACGTTACAGTACAAGTTCTCATATGTCCTGAGTTTTAATTGACCTTAGAAGTTTAGGGGCAAAATGTTAGCTTTCCTTGCAGCCCTCCTTTTTCTCTAATTTTGGTCTGTAAACTTAGGTTGTTAACCAACCAGAAGACAAGCTTATTGTTATTATCAAACAACTTAGGCTATTAAGCTTAACCTCACTATCTCTCTGCATTTTAAACATTTTAGGCATAATATGGAACAGGTATTTTCATCAAGTATTGATATGTTGAACTTTAAGTGCCTAAATAATATGATAAAAAACATTTAAAAATTAGATTATATTTCAAAAATAGGGTAAAGAATTATATATATATCTCATGTTGGCACATAAGTCCAAAAATCTTACCATATACAAACTTGAAGCAGGACAGTCCCACAATATTCCTTTTCCTGTCTCTTGCTTTCCTTCACCACCCCATTCTTCTTGAACATCCACCTACCTGAGAGACATCATAGCAGCAACTGGCATGTCATGACAAGCAGCCCATATTCAGAATACCAGAATGACAGGCACTCCAAATATTAA
>NW_004524923.1:855458-856701 GCF_000260255.1 Octodon degus
CATTTGTGTTGACTCCTTCTTTCTCATTGATGCCTATTAGTCTTACACTGTTCATCTTTGCATCATCTTGCAGGTGATGGATTATTCTTTCCTGCATCCTTGTTGTTTTTAAGAGATCCTTTCTTACCTTTTTACTAGCTGCACCAGCATCTTCAAAATCTGAAACTCTGTCTTCACTTTCACTTAAACGGTTTTGCAAGCGTGATTGAGATTTTAATTTCCTCTATAGCTCTTTGACTCTGCTTCATGCCATCTATTTCTTTCCTGTATTGATTATTCAAGGAATCCGTCATTTTTCTAATCTCCTCCATTTTTTAATCAATATCTTCTTTAGAAGCAGTTAGAAATTCTTTTACTGCTGTCTTTTTTTCATATTGGTTTTCCTCCCTATTTTTCTGTAGTTGCTTCTTTCATCATCTGTTTTTAACCTGGAAGATTATTTCTTATTTAATTTCTTCTATAGTCTTTTGTACCTGTTTTTTTTCTTAGATTATCATCGAATTTATTGGGGATGAAAATATATAAGACATCAAATACTTCACCAGACATATGCACTCAGCAAAATTAAAAATGGAAGACAAGACATCCATATTAAGGGGCATCATGTGAAGAGTTGTGAACTTAAAAGTAGAATTATCGAACATATTCAATTGGTAAAGAGAAAAGCAAATAAATGATGAAGAAATAAAATTTAAATATCTCCAATAACTTTGAGATAGTATTACAAGAAAAATTTCATATTATAGAGGATTAACAATGAGTTGAAAATACCGATGAAATGAATAGTTTAATGATGAGATTATACTATTAAGATTGTCCACCTTAAAGAAGGTATAAATATATAAAGACATGCATCAGTTACAAAGATCACTAGTTAGATTCAACGAAATCAAGGCTTTCACAGAAATATAATGAATTTCTCTTTTTAAATAATTTTATTGAAAAACCAATAGCAATGAGACAGTTTCAAAACTGATTACTAGCACAGTTTCAATAATCAATACATTGCATATTGTTGTCTTCTTAGTGGTTATTCATTGTACAAGATGCAGACAACATATCCTGTCCACAAACACTATTAGAACCAATCTTTCTATTCATTGAATTAAGAAAAAGTAGCTGTATATATATCCTAACTATTTTGAATATATAGATACAAAATGGTCCTTCATTTGTATCCCCTTTTTTTGTTTAGTTTTGTCAGAGAAGGGTATTCCATTGTCATTTAAACATTGTAGATATG
>NW_004524923.1:859909-860996 GCF_000260255.1 Octodon degus
TTGGGACACCACTGAGTTACATGATGTTGCAATACAGGTTCTCCTGTGTCCTGAGTCCTCACTGACTTTGAAAGGCTAGGGCCATATTGTTGGCTGTCCTTGCAGCCTTTTTTTCTCTAATTTTTGGTCTGCAAACTTAGGTTGTTAACCTTCCAGAAGAGAAGCTTTTATTATTACCCTAAAACATAGGTAGTTGAGCTTAATCTCACTATCAGTCTGAATATCAAACATCTTAGACATAGCATGGAACAGGTATTTTCCATCCAGTATTGATAGGTCAAACTTTGAGTGCCCACAGAATATGAAGAAAAAAATTAAAATTAAAAAAATTGCAAAATAGGAATAAACAATTACATATTTTTATTGTGTACCTGTTTTTGAACTTCTGCTGTTGTCCTATTTTCAGAAATTTCAAGTGGGTTGCCTCCATTTTCTTAAACCTTGTTGTCCCTTAGACTTTTCCTGATTGCACTGAAGATCTGGGGTTGGATTTTACTTCTGTGTATCATCATTTTATATTTCTTTTATTTTTTCTGGGTTGATGTCTGCCTATTTTTATTGTAGGTAGCTTTATCCCTAGTATTGAAGCTTTCCTAGGAAATGTCTATTCTTTAGAGATGTCTTCTAGGTGTTGTATGTTCTTGGTTTTATGCCTGCCCCAGTTTCTACCTTCCCAATTTACTAAGAATGAGATGTTGTCATCTATCTGGCTCAACCATTAGTCCTTTGGTACTGGAGTATGCTGATGGTTATGACTCTAGACAGACACAGTATTATGATAGAAAGAACAACATATATCACGAGTGTGACATCCTAACTAAAGTGTTACAATTAGCAATAACAATGACATCATATATGATCTAGAAACTGACAAAGTATGGTAACTCTTGATCCAGTACTTTTAACCATAGGGTCAAGATGTACAGTTATGTAATGAAAACCAACATAAATCAGGAACTTCTAATGAAATGAGTTTCTCCCTAGTAGAGTGATTGTACTCTGTAGTGGGGACATTTAAGAGGTACAGTGGACAAAACGAAGAGAGATGAATACAAATATAGTAAAAAAAAGACTGGAAGACAAATGA
>NW_004524923.1:870971-882169 GCF_000260255.1 Octodon degus
GTCCACCAAGTCCTTTTTTTCAAACTCTGGTTCAGTTCTGTTATTTCTTTGCTAAGTTTTTGTCTGGTTGACCTATCTTTTGGAGATAAGGGTGTGTTAAAGTCTCCTGTTAAAATTGTGGTATTGGAACCAGGGATTGAACTCAGGCCCTTGCACTTGCCGGGGAAGTACTTATTCCACTGAGCCATCTCCCCAGCCATTAGATTTCTTCTACTTTGTATTTGTTTTCTTTTCCCTTTGTGATCTTTTGCTCTGCCCTGGAAGAGTTGGAAGGGTTAGAGAACTTCTATTTTCTTGTTGAGTCATTCTCCTATATATTTTAGGTATCTATATATGCTATATACATAGTATGTAGATATAGATATGGTGTGTATATATAGTACATTTAGTATATGTACCATTTATACTATATAGTATACTATATAACTGCAAGAGTTTTCTAATTATGCCATATAGAGAGAGATTTGGATATAGAGAGAGAGAGAGAGAGAGAGAGAGAGAGAGAGAGAGAGAGGGGACTGGGTTTGCCCCCTCTTTTTTATTAATCTTATTGAGAATGCTCCCTCTTTTTTCTCCTCTTTTTTCAAGGTTACTACAGGTTGGGAACTAGGAAATTGAGGAGATTTTGTTGCTTATACGGAATGCTTTATTAGGGTGTTGGCTTCACATAAATAATTTTCAGTTTTTTATGTTCAGTGCTCATATTTACTCTGTTATTTACTTTAACTAATTCCATCCTTATGTTTTGTCATAAGAATTACTTCTGGTTATAACAGCATGACCAGATTCAATTTCAGAACCCTTCTATATAATATTCCTTGCAGTTATAACCCCCCCCTTGTCTGTCCTCTGTGTACACTATGACAATTTATTATTTGTAGTTGCTCTGCAATGAGGTAGGTGAGGTGGTGGAGAGAACGGGAAATGGTTGGATGAGGAGTGTTAGACAGTAAGGAAGAAGTTTCAAAGGGGAAATAGTGGTATAGAAGAAAAGATTGATACAAGGTCTGATTTTTTTTATGTATTTGGTACAGTGTCTCACTATGCAGCTCAGACTCATAGTGATCCTCCTGTTTTCAGTCTTCCCAGTGCTGGAATTAGAGGCATAAACCACTTTCCCAGTCTCAGTCCTGGTCTTGGTCATGGCGGCCCACTCAGTGCACCTTGGAACAGGGCCAACTCAGCATGTGGTGCCAGGGATTCAACCCCAGTCCCTGAGCTTACAGGTAGGACTATCTCACTGGCCCTGGGGTCTGATTTTATTGGGGTAGTATTGGAGTACTTTTATTTGAGTTGAAGGGTTAGTTTGAGAGTTTTAAGAGGATATTTTGTGGGTGCAATGTTGACATATGGGATAAAGATGTTTTACTTTATATGTGTTTATCAGAACTTGCTGATAAGGAGGACAATAAGGTAGGTAAGGTAGAATATCTAAGGGCTTAGGATAGAGATGATTAAAGAATAACAGTAGAGAAGAGAAGAGTGACTGTCAGGGAGCTAAGTATAGGGAATTTAGAACTTAGGTGGAAGTTATGTGTTTGGAAATAAATAAATAAATAAATAAATAAATAAATATGTTAATAATATTGTCTTGGAGGCTTGAGGTGAAGAAACTAGATAGAAGATTCTAGACAAGGGAGAGAACCTAGATACCTGTTAAATCAGTACCAATGGAAGAAAAACTACACAAAATTGACAATCTAATAAACACAAAATGCATAAGAGTATAATATAACCCCACATTACTAAATAAATGGAGGCATAGAACAACATAAATATATAGGATGTCCAATGGGAAGGCTAAATATTCCAGTTAGACAGCACATATATGATTCCCAGGTAGCTTCTTTGCCAGAGTCTGAGTGCTCACACTCCAATAACTCTTCTGACTCTTTCAGTGCAGTACTGAAGCTAACTCACACTGAGGATTTCTTTCTGTCAGGATGCTGGCATTCTTACAAAGCCTGATCCAGGCTGAGCTCTTGTGTTAGGAATTGTTGCTGTACCTCTCCTTGGGTGTGGTTTTGGCATGAGCAGACTGATTCACTGGCACAGAATTGTCCGCTGGACCATTGACTGTTGGAGGCCACTCTAGAAGCAGTGTCTCATGTTTTCCTTGATGCAGGTTATTCTTTTGGTTCCAAAGCAGTTCTCTGGTTCTCCATAATAAAGAAGTCATTAGTTTCATTTTGCCTCCCAGATGGTGGCCAGCCCCGAGCTGTCAGCAGGACTTGGAGGTCTCTACCCTGGGGTATGATTCTTTTCTTCTGTATCACTTAATCCCAATTTCTTCTTCTTCAGTTACCTCATGGTTTCCAGGTAACCTCCTCTCTCTTTGGTTCCTGTCCAAGCTATTGTTTACAGACTCTAGTCATTTTGTCCTGGAGAAGCTGAGATGCTGGCAATCACTGCTCTGCCATTTTGGGACTCAAATTCACCTGAGACTTTTTTCTCTTTCTATTTTGTAGTACATTTTAGATATACATAGTGATAATAATTAATCATAGGGAATTTATACCCATACATAGTGTATCTTGCTTCTTTTATCCCATTCCCCTCTGCTCCCTTCAGTCCTTCTTCCTCTTTTTATTTACAAAAGTTTTGTTTACATTTTTGTATTTTTTTTTCTTTTTCATTTCTTCCCCTCCCCATTCTCCTCATTTGAATACTTTCCCCATTTCCCAGTACCTATTATACATTTTAGTCCTTATTTACCCTTTTAGTTTCTCATTCAGAGAATCCATGCAATATTGAAACATGTATGTCTGATTTATTTCACATAATAATTTGGTCTCAAGTTGCATCTATTTAATAAGAAATGTCTCAAGATTATTTTTCTTTGTGTCAGAGTAGTACTTCATTGTATAAAGAAACCCATATCTTCTTTATCCATGCTTTTATTGGTGAGCATTTAAGCTGTTTCCAAGTTTTAGCTGTTATAAATTGTGCCACTACAAACATGTATATGCATACTATTGGGTTTTTTTCCAGAGCAGGGGATTGAACTCAAGTCCTTGTACTTGCCAGGCAAGCACTTATTCTACTGAGCTATCTCCCTGGCCCTCATGCATATGCATACATCACTGTTGCATGATGCTTTTAATTCTTTTACCAAGAAAGGGAATACCTCTGTTGAATGCAACCTCTATTTTTAATTCTTAAGGGATTTCCACAGTAGTTACCCCAGTCTGCCCTCTCACCAGCCATACAAGAGTTTTCCTTTTCCCATTCATCCCCTCCAGCTTTATTATTGGTTTTATAATAGCCATTCTTTGCTGGCTCTACTTCCACTGAGAAACATCTATTCATTTCAGGTGTTTATTTTTATTGGATCCTTAAAGTTGAGGAATCTGATCTTTTTTAGCTCTTTATGTATTCTGCATAGTAGTCTTTTGTCTGAGGAAGAGCTGGTGAAAACACAATTCTCACACTATGTGTTGTCTCTTCACTCTGTTGGCTTTTCTTGCTGTGCAAATTCTTTAAAATAAGATGAGATCCCAGTTGTTCATTTGTGTGATAGTTCCTGTGTGATCAGGCTTTCATTCATAAAGCCTTTGCCTACATCAATGTCTTCAAGGTTCTACCTATTTTATCTTCAAGCAGATTTAGTGTTTCTACTTTAATATTTAGATCTTTGATCCATTTAAATTTTACTTTAGTGCATAGAAGACCTCCATATTGAAAAGCATGGTACTCGGAAAAAGGAGATTGAAAAGGATACCAGAAAATGGAAAGATAGCCCTTGTTTTTGTGTAGGAAGAACCAATATAGTGAAAATAGTTGTATTTCCAAAACTTTCATACAGATTTAATGCAACACAAATCAAAATTCCAATAGCATATTTCACAGAATTACAGAAAACAATCTTAAAATTCATGTGGAACCAGAATGACCTAGAATAACAAAAGCATTTTTTTTTCTTTTTTGCAGTACAGGGGATTGAACTCAGGACCTTGTGCTAGCCAGGCAAGCCTTTATTCTACTGAGCTATCTCCCTGGCCAACTAAAGCAATTTTGAGCAAAAAGTCAAGGCAGCAGAACCATAGCCCAACTTGAAATTATACTACAAAGCTATTGTGATAAAATCAGCATGATACTGGCAAAAAACCAAGCAAACAAATGCAAGGATCAATGGAGCAAACTAGAAGGCGCAGAAATAACTTCAGACATACTTAGCCACCCTATCTTTGACAAAGGGGTCAAACACTTGCAAAGGAAGAAAGATAAATGGTCCTGGGAAAACTAGCTTTCCATCTGCCTAAGATTAAAACCCTTCAAAAAATTTCCCCTCACATTAAAATAAGTTGTATTTCAGACCTAGGCACATGTTTTGGTGGCAAGGTGCTTGCCTCGCATGTACAAAGCCCTAGATTTGATCTTCAACATTGCAATAAATAAATAATTCCACTCCTATATCTTGACATCAGTAATGTCATTTACCTATAATGTAAGTTCCCAACAGAGGGAAATCATGTCTTAATATTTTTAAATAAAATTTTGTATAATGTCTATAATACTCCAGACTGAACATTTTATAAATAAATGGTATCTTTAAAAAAGAGAACTTATTTACATATTTGATATGCCTTGATTTTTTCAGTGAACACACTGTTTTACTAGTTGTAGTGAGGAAAAGATATTCAAAATACAAGTAAATTATTATCAAACCTTAAAACTTTCTTCAGCTTTTGCCCACAGATTGCTGTGAAACCAACCTACTAATTCTGTTGTTAGTTGACTTCCTGTTTGGTGACCTGAAAAGCCAAAATAATAGCCCCTAAGCTGCAAAAGCAAAAATGTAAATCAATTACATTAAATAAAGAAGGATAACTTTACTCAGGACCTATAGTCTTTAAGAACTGTCCATAAAAGCAATCTAATTCAGACAGATTTTCATCAGTTTTAGGTTTACCATCAAAACTAATTATGTAATACAATCAGTTTGCTTGAATCACGGCAATTCTGCTAGCAGTCTGTGTTAGATTTTCAGAATAGTCTCTTTTTAACTTATTTTCCATGTTCCAAATTAGATCATCATCTGGTGCCTTAATAAGTTTGTTGTGAATGAGCAGACAGCAATGCCAGAAATCATTAATAAGAAGTGTTTATACTATTATGTACTAAATAGGTTAGGTAGCATTCACACAAAAGGCCAATTAAACCTTAAAGCCTTTGTAAAATTCTTTAAGATCATACAGCCAAACTTTATTAGTTTACATTGTAACTTGTGTCTGATTATTTCTGGTCTAGACATTTACTGAGGTTAAATAGCACATTAAGGTACAGTTTAAACCATAATATAATTTTATATCCTCTTCTCTTCTGCCCCTTTGGCACAAAGCATTAATTTCCACAGAATTCTTGATTGGAACACTAAGAATCTCTAATGTGCTAGGACTGTCATCAAATATAGTTTGTTCTAAGTTAAAAAAAACTCATGAGAGCAAATAGCGGGTTCATGTATCTACTTAAAATATTCTAATACTTTCATGTGTATAATTAGATACCACAATAAAACTTTGTCAATAAATCAAATTTCAAAGATACTAACTTGCCCAAAGTCACATAGCTGATTTGAGATCAAACTGAAAACATGAAATTAAACTTCTGACCTCACAGCATTCTACTACACATGAGCTTGAAGCTCAGACACATATCTATATTTTTAATGTGTTTTATTTTTTCCTTAGTTTCTCATCTTAACTTGCCAAATTTGTGAAATCTGGACAGATAAGGCTTTACTTCTAAAGACCAACAGGAAGAAAAGGTAAGTAGAACAAATCTTCTGACCTGAGCATTTTGCTGTTGTTCTGACACATATCTTAAAATTAAGGCAGATTAACACCTTTCACCTGTAGAAATCCTACCAACTTTAGCAAAGTACAGGTACTCCTTTCTTTTTTAAAAATAATTTTATTGAGAAACAAATAGCAATGAGACCATTTCAAAACCAATCAGTAGGACAGTTTCAATAATAAATACATTTCACATTGTTGTCTCAGTGCTTATTCATTGTACAAGATGCAGACAAGACATCCCATCCACAAACACTATTAGAACAAATCTTATTCATTGAATTAAATGAATGTAGCTATACAACTATCCTAACTATTTTGAATATACAGACACAAAATGGTCCTTCGTTTGTATCCCATTTTTGTTTAGCTTTGTCAGAGAAGGGTATTCCATTGTCATTCAAATATTGTAGGTTCATGAATTCAGCAAAAGAGTCCAATGTTTTCCAGTAGTCCATAAGAGTAGTGGTTCATCTGCAGGACTGGTAATGTCAGAAGTTGTTGACCTGAGCCCTTTACAGCCCAGCATACCAACATGGTGTCACCCCTTATACCTCGTTTTTATATATTTCTGCTGGATGGTTAAGACCAAGATAAAGCAAGACTTATATAACAAGAAATGTAACTTTTGTACCTGATAAGGTCAGTTTCAGGATTTATCCTGAAACCCTGTACCATAGTTTGTAGATCCTCTGTCAGTGTCAGTCATGAGGATGAGTCTCAGCCATTGCTTGACCAATTTGCTCTCTGAAAGACTGAGAGGTTTTCTCTCCTTGTGACTCTTCTTAGCCACACTCTGCATCATTGATCACTTTTCTCTGTGGCCCCATAATCTCCTTGATCAGAAAATTTGGGACACCACTGAGTTAGTTACATGATGTTACAGTACAGTTCTCCTATGTCCTGAGTCTTCACTGACCCAGAAAGGATAGGGCCAAAATGTTGGCTGTTCTTGCAGCCCTTCTTTTTCTGTAGTTTTTGATCTGCAAACTTAGGTTGTTAACCCTCCAGAAGAGAAGCTTATTAGTACCCTCCGACATATGCAGTTGGGTTTAACCTAATTATCTAGGTCCTCCTTTCTTTTTCTTTTTCTTTTCTTTCTTTCTTTCTTTCTTTCTTTCTTTCTTTTTTTTTTTTTTTGTATTTTAGGGAAGGGTCTACAGGTTGTTCAGGGTCTCACTACTAAATCAGACCTGTAGCGATTCTCCTGTTTACAGACTCCCAAGATCTGGAATTACAGGCTTACACTATGAAGCCCAGTCTCAATTGCCTTCTCAGGGTGCCCCAGGGGCAGGGCCAGCAGGGCAGGTCTGGGGATCGAATCCCCAGCCCCCACACCTGCTTGCAGGCACTTTAATCTGCTGAGCTATTTGGTCAGCTGAGTTTCTCCTTTCTTTGTAAAAGCATGTCAACATAGAGCAATAGAGATTTCTTAATTATTCTGATGACTTAAAATGTTTGTAGATAATCTTCAGGATATAAACCAACAGATTTCCTATTCAAAGAAACAATTTCTGGCAATATATTCATAAATGTGATATATATATATATATATATATATATATATATATATATATAATCAACACAAATAAAATATATTTCACTGAGCACAAAACAGGCCAAATAAAAGTATATCTGAGCTTAGCCAATGTCATTACATGTTTAGATAAATTTATTTATCAATAAGTAATCATTTAATTTTAAGTAAACTTAATTACAACATAATGATTTTCATGAACACCTACAGTAAGATAGCCACTTCTCTTTTAAGCTCTTAATCTCCCTGCCCACAGAACCCCTTAGAATTGATGCCAGGTTTTAATAACTTGGATCCAGTCAAGTTTCATGCACTTCCATGAGAAATTTACTAGTTTCCTCTATGAACAACTCCTTTGATATTTGATTACACAAATAATATGCTAGTATCCTTTGAATCTTTAAAATATCAAATGGGTCACAGATTAAAGGACTTAATTTTGTTGACAAGCCAACACTCCCAAGGTAATCTACAAGCTGAATGAAATTCCTATCAAAATATTAATGATTTTTGAAGAAATAAATGTATCCTAAAATTTATATGCTTTCTCAAAGTCTCCCACATAGCCAAGCAAATCTTTAAAATAAACAAAGTTGGGACCATTATATTTCTTTATTTCAAATTATACTGCAAAGCTATAGCAATAAAAACAAAGTGATATTTTGGTTCATGTACACTTTGTTTGCAAACAATTTGATTTACAATAGAAGCATTTGGAAAATTTTTATTTTTGTTTGCAAACTGCATCAGGTGACAGTCATGATGAGGGCCATCTTTCCCACATGAATAGAAACCTCACCTTCACTGTCAAAGTTGTAGAACAAATTAAGTTTGCAAAAGGAAGTACAACAGTAGCATGGCACTAACATAAATACAAGTAAATAGATCAGTGGAACAGAACTGAGAACCCAGAAAAAAAACTCATATATGATCAACTGACTTTCAACAAGAGTACCCAGACCACATGCTATGGCTTGTGTCAAAATGTCCCTGTAAAACCTCATGCAGTGGGACTTTTTCAGAGGTGGCAGGATCTAGAGTGTCTGACACTCAGATTTACTCATGGAGTGATGGTAGGATCAAGGGAACTAGGTTTAAGGTTGTGAGTATTACCTGCCCTAAGTAGCCTGGATAATATAGAAGGGGTAGAAAAATCTTATGGTCATCTCTTTCTTGCTTTGCTACCTTCTGTCAACCATAAGCTTTCTTTCCTCTGTGATGCCTGTCTGCCATGCCACTCTGCCTTGGAGCCAGTCAGTTATGGATGGAAACCTGTACAATTTGTGAGATAAATAAACTTTTCATTGTTTAAATTGTGGCTCTTGGATATTTTGTCTCAGCAACAAGGAAAGTAACTAAGATAGTACACAACCAAGAAAGGACAGTCTTTTCAATAAATGGTGTTTGAAAAACATGATACATAAAAGTCAACCTAAAATGCACCAAAGAATTAAACATAATACCTGACACCATAAAACTCATAGCACACTAAAATTACAGGTGACAAAAGCAAAAATAAATAAGTGGGACTACATGAAACTAAAAGCTTGCTACAGAACAAAGTAATTAACAAAATGTAAAGGCAATAGTCAAAATGGGAGAAAATATTTGTGAAATTCATATTCTCTAAAAAGTTAATAGATATATTATTAAATTACCTACAACCATATGACCATACATATATATGTGTATATATAATATATATGTATATATGTATAATTTAAAATAAGCAAAAGACCAAGGTAGATATTTATTTAATAAAGGTGTACAAATGACAAGTGTCTTAGTTACTTTTCTCTCATTGCTGAAACAAAATACCAGACACCCAAAGTTTAAGGGGGGAAGGTTTATTGCTGTGTCCAGGGCAGCTCTTAAAATTCCAGAGGGAGGATGGTAGAAGATGAAGGAATTAAGACAAGAGTCAAGATGCAGGAAGCTGAGGTTAGGCGGAACCCTTCTCCTGATTGAATGGAGGGCTTTCTAACAACTGCAGTGTGTTTATACAATCAGGAGAAGGCTGTTTATGGAGAATGCAGTGGGAGGGCAAGATCCTGAACTGGAAGAACATTCATTCTTCAGCAAAACGTTGTGCCTTGGTGGTTACATGGGAAACACGAGGGGAATTGTCTATATTATCTCAGGGGAAGGCCAAGCCACTTTGTGTGTCAGCTTCCTGAGCTGTGTATACTTCTCATAGGCCCTGCCAAACTCATGAGAAGCAGTGGCTTTGTCCCAAGGTACAGACAGCTTCACTCCCAAAAGTTTATTTAGCTCAGTTGGTAGAGGTTTCAGTCCATAATCAGCTGGCTTCAAGGCAGAGTGGCACATGGCAGAGGGGCAACAGTTCATGCCAGAAGAAGACAGAAGATGCACAGAAAGAGAGAGAGAGAGAGAGAGAGAGAGAGAGAGAGAGAGAGAGAGAGAGAGAGAGAACTTTTGGTCCCTTATATTTTATGCAGGTTACCTGCTCTAAGGCAAGTGTAAAACTCACACTCCCTTAATTCTTAATCTGAGGAATGATCATGAATCAGTCAGAAACTCTAGATTAAGCTGCCCCCACCCAATTCCACCCCCAACTGCATAAAACTTTGTGGGGACATCCAGATACAAACTATATCTGCCAAACACCACTAATTATCAAAAAATAGAAATCAAACCACAATAAAGTACACCTCACACCTATTAATATTTGTTATTAAAAAGTTAAAAGATAAGTGTTGGCAGGGATTTGGAGTAAAGAAGACTCTTGTGTACTGTTAGTAAGACAATAAATTGGTACAGCCAGTATAGAAGACAGTGTAAAATTTCCTGAAAATATGCAAAATAAAACTGTGACCTATCAATCCTACTTCAGGGTATATTTCTAAAGAAAAGAAAGCTATCATCTCTAAGACATATTTACACTCTCCTGTTTATTGCAATATCATTTACAATAACCAATGTATGAAAACAATCTATGCATTAACAGATGAATGTATGAAATGTGCATAGACATATAAATAGGTACACACAATAAAAATATTATTCATTATTAAATGGGAAGACAAGGAGAAGCCTAGAGAACATTTTGTTAATTGAAGTAATCCAGACACAGAAAGATGAATACTTTCACTCATATGTGCAATCTAAAATGTCAAACTAATAGAAACAGTAAAGCCTGATAGCGACCATGGTGGTGGTGACAAGAATGTGGTGAATGCTTTTTAAAGGGCTTAGGCTTTCCATTATAAGATTAATTAAGTTCTGGAGTTCTAATGTACAGCATTGTAACTTTAGTTGACAATAATATATACTTGAAATTTGCGAACAGTGAATCTTAAATCTCACCACAGAAAATAAGTCTGAAATAATAGCTATGTCAATTAACTTTATGATGGTAATATTTCATCATGTATATAGATCAAATATCATATTGTTTCCTTGAATATACAGAATTTTGTCAATTATATAGCTCCATGAGGCTGAAATGATCTTGTTCACAAAATACTGAAAGAAGTTGCTATTTCAATACTAAAATCCTTAATTTTTAAAAATAAGCAAAAGATTTGAACAGACATTTTTTAAAAGGACATAGAGGAATGACAAGCATATAAAAATGTTTTACTTTATTAGTCATGGAAAAATACAAATTAAGGCTATAGTGAGATATCTGTCCATCTATTAAATTTTAAAAGGTGGAGTATTCTCATAGTGGGCTAGGACATGGAAGAACTAGATTCCCATACATTGCTGGAGGGAATGAGAAATAAATTGCTATAACTATTTGGGCAGTTTGATTAATTTCTTGAAAAGTTAAATGTATATCTTACCATCCAAACTAGATGTCCACTTCTAAATGTTTACCAATGGAAATGAAATCATATATA